>NC_056482.1:27930813-27941340 GCF_008729295.1 Plectropomus leopardus
TGATTGAGGGGGTTTTCTTTTGTTTCTCTTTTTTTCTAAAGTTTATCTGCATCATGTCCAAATATAAACGGTGCTGATTTGGACGTCTACAGTCTGTTTACAGGATGTTCAAACTGACTTCATNAACACACACACACACACACACACACACACACACACACACACACACACACACACACACACACACAATGATTGGGGTCAGCTCTCCACCAATTAACTTCAACTTCCAAACAACCTGCTGTCATCCAGATAATAAAAGCTCTTCATTTAGTCTCAGTGCTGCAGTTAAACACATGAAAGGGTTTTTCTTTCTGTTCAGATTCATTTGTAGACATGTTTTCTTTTGTTTCTCTTTTTTTCTAAAGTTTATCTGCATCATGACCAAATATAAACGGTGCTGATTTGGACGTCTACAGTCTGTTTACAGGATGTTCAAACTGACTTCATCGCAGCTGAAAACCACATTTACACACAAACGAAGACTAAAACACCTTTTAAACATTCAGCAGGTTTTTGAATACGCATAAATATGGCAACACTGACATTTTCAAAAACATGATTGAGGGGATGAAAGAGGGAGTCTGTGTTTGTCAAACAACAACGCCACTGGTGGATAAAAATCCTGCTTTGATGCAAATGATCCAAGCGACTCCAGAAGTTTCACTTTTCTATATTTTGAAGTGATAAACGACGTTTGGACACAATAATCAGCGTATGAACGGCGTCTGAGTGGAATATTTATTTTGATTAACCGTGTAAAAAGTTTAGTAGGATTATTGTCTTTTTCAGAATAAGGGCAGAAAGACGGCACTATAGCTTGTTAGCAGCCATGTAATCCAGATGATGCACGAAAATCAGCTAAGAAGTGAGAAACACCAGGTGGGAACGCAGGAAAATGAATATATAGCAATCGTGGAGGCGTACAAGAGTCTTTTAAATATTTCGTGTGACTGACTGACTGCCGTCTTGTTTGTGGTGGGCGTGTTTGCTTGAGAATCGCTGTCTTTATGTTACTATTTTATCTCTAAAGTAGCTTTACATGGATGGATGCAGCACACATCAGACTATGTGCTAGCTGGCTAACTGTTGCTTCTACTTTCTGCGTCGTTCTGTTCGGTCAAATATTCTCAGACGCGTTCAGAAACATCGCAGAAAACATGACATACAAAACAAACACGTGCATTGTGTGACTCCGCTCCTCCAGACTTAAGACTGAACATTTAATCCATGTCTGCTGCCGTTTCTCCAAGTGTTATTTTTAACTTCTCGTCTTTATGTGTCACTACTTTCCAGACTCAAAAGTAGCTCTTGTTTTTTTTCCCCAATTTGAGGGGTTGAGACAACAATAAACAGCACAAAACTTTGGGATTTTTATAGCGCTTCTTCATGCAGAGATCACTTCCTGCCTCCAATCTGCAGCTCCTGATGTGACGTCATGTGCAAACGACGTATTTTCTGCACGTAAACGTAGAAAATGTCAGATTTTATTCCCTGATGTGCTCCAAAATGGATGGATAACAGTAATCTGACGTCTAAAATCCACTAATACAACAAAAGTGCTCCATGTTTCAGATCATCTCATTCCACCAAAACTCTCACTTTGTCCTAAAAAACGATGACAAGGGACATCTGATTTCTATATTTCACTCATAAACTGATTATTCTGTTTACGTCTCAAATTTTAGAAACCCTGCTGAGGAAATCAAACCAACAACCTTCCCGACCCGACCCTCTCGAGCTGCACCATCTTCCCATGATGCACCTGGTCTCTGCCTCCATTGGTAATCAATGGGAGACTGGTAAAACCTGATCACCGGGGACTGAGGGAGGGGATCAATACCAGCAGGAAACTGATGTGAGAACGAAGGAGGGAGCACGAGAAGCGAACAACGAGCAGTAAAACGCCGTGAGAGAGAAGATTTAGGCAAAAACATAAAAATAGAAGAACTAAAAAAATAAAAACAAGCCTTTAACCCTTTAAAACCTGAATTGACATCAGTTTTGTTTTGCTGCGTCAAACAGCTTTAACAAGAAATTAAACGTATGGCACCTGAGAAAACTGGTTTGATTTCTTTTGACGAAGTGGTAAAAAAATATCATGAGCAACTTTGCAAGAAATGTTCGCAAAATTGCAAAAAAACAATAAAATAAAATAAAATACATAATAGGTGACAAGACAATGATTTGAAAATGAGCATGGGGAGATTATTCACAAAAGGAATAAAAATAAAAAATGTCCAAAAAACATTTATATTTATCATTCTTATGATCACATATTTAAAAAGAGAAGAACAAATATATATATAAATCTTTTTATTTATTTATTTATTTATTTATTTATTTTACACTTTCTTAATATCATTTTCTCGTCACTTTTTTTGCTTTTCTTTTTTGCTCATTTTCAGGTGATATTCTTATTACTTTTTTCTAATTTCTTGCTGATTTTCGAAATCATTTCTTGTTAAGTTGCTCTTCACCTTTAATTTTTTTCAAGAATTCAAGGTGATTTGCTCAGGTTTCAAAGAGTTAAATGTCTCCGAATGAAGACAAAGTTCCCTGAAACAAAAGAGTGCTGGTGTTGTGGGAGGAGGGGGAGAGTCGGGGGGTAAACACTGTCCTTACAGCAAATGTCAGGAGACAGAAAATCTGGGGAAATAATTGAAAAACACAATTAAGTTGATAGAGAAAAAAGATTTGAGTCCTGAAACGGTGGCTGCCCTTCCAGCCGGGCCGAGTCCATCTGAAGGTTAAGTGTATTTCGCTGTCTTAAGACACAGACGGGGGAGCTATCTGCGCTCGCTGGGAACACGCCGCTTTAATTAGACGCTACGGGAGGGGAGGAGGGAGGGTCAGGGGGCGTCCGCGGGAGATACCACAAACAAACTGGATACAAGTTTGTAACAAAAGGAGACCACACAAACCCAAACAGCTGGACTGACTCGTGCTGCTGATGTTACACATCTGCTGATCACCCATCAGTCTTTTAATTGATTACACTCCTTCAAAGCAGCTGTTAGTTTGAGTCATTGTGCACAAAACTCTCTGACAATCTGAGTTTACCTTATTCCCAAAACAGACAAGGGTGACGTCACGATCCAATCACCCACATAACTGTACAAATCCATATAAACCTGCTATTGCATGCAAAAATAGTTTACAAAATGTGATTTTTTTTTCAATTATCAGTCAATTAAATGTAAGTGTAGATGCATGGTTTTTCACATTCATCCATTTAGAAAATTTAAAGTCATTTATCCAACCAATACACCAGAATAAATGTAGAAAAAGGGAGAGATGAGTGGTTACTCTGCAGGCTCAGATCGAACGGAGGTGAAAAATTAGGGAATTACATTAAAAAGTCTTTATTTTAGTGGATAAATCATTCAAAAGCCAACATGTTTTGACCACTGCCAGTCTTTGTCAGGGCTTTAAAAAATGTTTTTCGTATTTTTGTGAGTGAATGAGTGCCTGGATTTAAATGTTGGCATTGAATGTTTCTGCAAACCACAAATGTGTTACATTTGTACATTATTATTACCCAAAAATGTTGAAACTCAACATATCTTTACATTTACAGGGTAAACGCGAGGCTAGGTTTTTGGTTATGAAAATGCCCGGCTTTGGTGGCACAATCCGTATCGTAAACGTAACAATGTCTCAGTTAAAAAAACAACCACTTTCGAAGGCACAATCGATCATAAAATCAAGTCAAGTTACTAAATATACATATTTTTCATGGTACTATCAATGCAAGAAACACGGCAATGTCTGGGCAAAAATAAACCACTATTTTGCACTTTTTGTGGCACTATCCAGGCTGGATGGGCTGATTATTCCCATGTGATAAGTATTTTATTTGCATTGATTTGGCCACACCAGCACATAAAAAAGTAAAATTTCTTGGCGAAATAATTGAATTCCACAGTGATCTGTGGATTCACTTCAAAGCTACTACGCAACAATTTTCTCATCACGTACAACTTTGTGAACTTTGATGACAAATTTGTTCCCTACACTAAGCCGTCTGACAGTTTGAACCTTTAACAAAACAGAAACGGATCACCCAAAATGAAGGAAGTGAAACTGTTTGTAAAATGTATACAATAACTGCACCTTTAACTTAAAAATTTGGACTTATTTACGATCTCATAACTTTGACTCAGTATAATCACTTCGACTAATTTCTGACATTTCATTTAGCTGCACTTTTCCAGCATCTTCGCCGACATTAACTTTGCTCCACTTCATAATTCAGAGCTACTGCACGGAGACACAGATTGGCGATACTGAAAGCCTGAGGTCTTATTCTTCTATCCTCTCTTATCAATTATGTGTTTGTTTTGCACTTTAATTTGCGATCCGACAGGTTTTTAATACAACCAATATTTTCAGCAATCTGCAGCTGTCACGTTCACGCTGCTAATGGAGCGGTCTGAAAAATGGCTCTGGATGTTAATTTCCCTAATGCAGAGACAGTGGACGGCCTCCATCACACCGCGTCTTCATAAAGAAGGAATTATTTTTTATCAAAGCCACCGCGGTTTAGTCGCGCTCTCCTCTGGCTCACAGATGAATCAAAGCCGTCTGACAGAATTAAATTTACACTCGGCCAAATGAAAAGCATCACAACTTAGAGCGAGAGGGAAAAGAAAATTATCTTCCCATCACACAGACAGAGAGAAAGCAGAGGGAGGCCGGCGAGGACTTCAGAAGATGACAAAGGAAAACAACATCTTGCAGGACAATTAAAATGTTTCTTGAATCCTACGAGGTCAAGTTATCAAGGGATGAAAGACAGCTCGTTTTAGAGCTATTTTAAAGTGGACTCTGTTAAATCAATACATCAACGCACTCACTGCAGCATGCAATTTAATTCTTTATAAATCATTATTATCATCATATAACGTATTCTATTGAACTACACAATAAAAGTTGAATAATAAAAGTAAATAAAACTTCAATAATAGGGGCCGCTGTTTTGACAAGCATCATTCTGAGTATTTTGCCATATAATAAATGCATTTTTTTATTTCTACCATTTCAAAAAAACACCATCTGCGTCTGGCTGCAGATCTGTGTTGCTGTGTGTTGACGTCGAGCTGCTCTGCATCATTTGGTGCGTCTTTGCATTTGTAAACTCTCATTCTGCACTGTGATTGGCTCAGTGCTTTCAGAGCAATGAGGTAAGTGATGTGATTGGCTGAGAGTGTATTTATTATCAACACCCCCTTTGAGTCTTGTCTAAAAAAACTGGGGGACTCTGAGTTATCATGTGTGCTGCCTTGAGACTAAAAATCAAAAATACAGTCAAACTATCACACTGTAAATGGTTGTATGTGACTTTCGACTGGGAGCTGAGATGGTTAACCCTCAGGGACTGTTTGGTGCATTTTACACGCTTTTAATTCTTCTTTTTTTTTATCATTTTGGCTGTGTTCATGCATACGGCATTAATTCTTGCAAGAGTTTGTATTTTTGTTTAATCTTCGAATTTCCAGCTCAGCTCCTACAATAAGTCTAAAAATACACCGTGGAAACTAAATAGTAACATTCAGACTGTTAATGTGAAAAAATGCTCCATTGAAACCCATTCAAACTGACATTTTTGATCTCATAGCCATCAAAGCAGAAACACATTCATTGTATTATTTCTGGGTTACTTTGGGCTTTTGTCTTCAAATTTTTCATTGTTACTATTTTCTACCTGATGATGTCATTTTTTACCATATTTTGGCATACGGAGAAACTGCATACTGTTTCCACTACGTTCACTGTCACAGTCAGTGTTACTGCATCATTAACGTATCCCAGGCTGTGATAATTATAAAAAAATCTACTTAGCATGTAGCATATTAAAAAGAATTTCACATAATTCATTTAAAACAATTTTGAATTTTTTGTGTGTTTTTTTCACATAAATACATAGTGGCATCATGTCAAAAACCTGGTATTTAAAGGGTAAAAAATCTGAAAATTAATGAATATTTAATATTTATTATTATGACTGATGTTGGTAAAAATAAATAACTAAATGAAAGTAAAAAATAGTATTAATTTATATTTTTTAAAGCTTTATTTTGAAAAGCACATTTTGTGCACAGAGCGATACAAGTGTGTAATATTAAGGGTTAATCAACTAGTCAGCTGGTTTATAAACCAGTTCGTAAAACTGTCAGTCAATCGGTCAGTTAACTGGGAGCCAACCAGGTGTTTGGACAGAGACCGAGAAATCCAGTAAGTAAACCACTAATTTCCATCCGTCTGCACGACTCTCTCCACGTCTGTGAGCAGAACATGAGCGTCTCACTGATAGACTGTGGAGCGTGATGTTGTGCACAGCGGTCAGCTCACCTGTGTGGACTCACCGGACACACACACACACACACACACACACACACACACACACACACACACACACACACACACACACACACACACACACACACACACACACACACTACCCCAAGGCCAGCGCTTTATCTTTGTGACACATTCATAAACCCTGACACACACATGCACGCAGACAATCACACACACGCACACACTCTGCCCATCCCCCTTCATATGCACGTTATCACAATGTCCACTCAACCATAAGACAGGTGTGTGCATGTGTGTGTGTGTGTGTGTGAGACAGAATGTAAAACGTACTGTGATCTAATATTTATGTTAGAGGATTATTGAACCATATTGATGGGACATTTTGAGCTTCAGTGGAGTTAGATATGTAAATTGATTACGCAGCACGATTTGTTTACATTATAGTTTCTTTCATCGCTAAAAAATATAAATACTGGAGCCACTTTTTCAAAACTCTTCATACAGTCTGCATTTCCAAGATGCATCTTGTACAAACGATTAATCGCTCCTCCAAAGCTCCCTAAAAGCACCAAAACACTTCATGCATGTCTCAAAATAAGCTTATTTGACCATAAAAACACCAGCGACAATTCTCACTCAGAGAGCAATCACATCTCCGTGACCCAAAAAAACACGTTTGAAATCTTGGATTTAGGGCAGGGGAATACACATTTAAATGGCTATATTTTGTATCCATTAGTGCTGAATGTCTAAGGGAATTTTTGTTTTAAATATAAACTTTTTTTAAAAATTATTATACAAAATTTTGTTGATTTTTTTTCTTTAAAAATGTTGGTGATTTTTTTCCCTTTATAAATCATCAAAAATTACAGCATTTATCAGCACCACAAACAGTAAAAACAGACTTTTCCAAAACTTTCAGGCAATAGTGAGTTTTCTAAAACTTGTCTCGGCCTAAAATCGTGCTGTTTTCCAGGTTTTATTCACAACACTGAAAAAGCAATGACAGTTTTGTTTCAAACAGGCTTCTGTTTCACTGACTGCATGCAGAATTTCGACAATATGACTTCAGCTTTGACTAATGCACGTTAGAAATCAAAGAAAAAACAACTTCTGTTATCTATTATTCTTTGTCTCCTGTTTAAAGAATAACTGTGCTCTAAGTTTTGGAACGACAACGCACTGTAACATAACATCCTGTCCTGTGCTGCCATCTCAGATATTTACTGTTTCTGCTCGGAGAAACCGGAAAAAAACATTCCTGTACATTAATAACATTTGAACGATAACTTCACTCTTGTGTCTGTAATACAATAATATTCTCATACAGCAGCTGGGTCCCTCGCCGTGTAAAATAGAAGACACACAATCATCAGAAACAATCAGAGCGCTCACAGTCGCAGCTCGGACCATTTATCTCCCCATAAGTTCAATCTGTTCTGAGGAGAAATGCGATCTGACCCAAACGACCTCCAGGCTCTCATATTAGATTAGCAGGGGAGGCTAGCGTTTCAGCTAACCAAATCACAACGGGGCTAATGACACCGAAAGGTGAGGGTCAGCACGACCTTTGACCTCTGACCTCTATCTGTGGACCCATCACAGGGGTACGAGTCTCTTTCCTTCAAACAAAAAAAAGGACAAGGAGCCGATTTTACTATTGCAGATATTTAAAGTTAAATTCTGCGTGTTTTTGGCTGAAAATATTCAGCTGATGGCGTCCGCAGGGCTCTGAATCCTGACGGAGACAAAACGCCCGCCAGCTTACAGAGAACGTGAGGGGGAGGGGGTGATGAGGCGGTGTCCAGCAGGGACCTTTAACCTCCCCGAGGTCGCCCCCTTCATCAGAGGCAGAGATGAGATACTCTCTTCTTCCCTCTACTGTAAAACCACATTACTGCTCCACAATATCGGGCTTTAACGCTGGTGTAGGCAAGTATCAATAAAGTCTTTTAATTCACAGCAATATCATAATCAAAATGCCGCACTAATGATGTGTTAAAAGGACGCCTGTGCATGTTCCTTTCCATGGTGAGCGCCTGACCTCGTGGTGGAATATCATGCAGAAAAAGTTGCTACTCCAGCATTTGCAACAACTGCTTACACTGTAAAACAACCCCCCAAAAAAGGGAGATAGACTCATCAAAAAGAGGGTCTAAAAGAGGGTCTGATAATAAATGCAATAAAGCACAAATCAATGCTGGTGGAGCGCTTAAACTTTTTTTTTAACCTATTTTCTTGTTTTATTTTTTCAAATGAAACATATGCATTTAAAAGAGTAAACTGTATAAGGTTACAGTTATGAAAATTGAAGTTTATTTTGAAAAGGCACAATGCACGTGACAAGCGTAAATTAACACTGTCCCTGAGCATCCAAAACTGATGCAGGAGGGTTACCTCCGGAAAATACTTTTACTAAAATCTGGTCCTTCGTTATTTTATATAAAGTTAATGGTTTATTGTGCAAAATTAAATTATATTGCATTACATTGCATGTAGGACGACCGAAGTGTCAGTATTTTATGAGTCAGGAGTGAGAACATGTTGGAGTGCATCAGTCCGAGCAGATCATCAGTCAGAGCAAATACTCTTATTATCTAGGTTTTATCCGCTGCAGAGTACAAATAAGCACAAGCTTAAGTCATCCAGGAAATATCCACTGCCCCACAGGCTGCGCTCACCTCCAATGGTTGGACCTCCAGGGCTACAAAGAGCAACTTTACTATATCAAACTTTAAAATCATTCATAACTACAACCCCTGATGCAACCGTTAATATTTAATTATTTTATTTATATGTCAAAAATGTTGTTTTGTGTTCACTTTCTTTTACTTGCTAACCTAGAAAATACACCAAACCCTGGAATTTTTCTGCCATTACATCTCCAGTCATCATAAATCAAGTCGTATTTACTGCATGCATTACTTTACTGTTTGTGTGGATGCTTTGGGAAGATGTTTTTTCATCAGAATGTCATGCCAACAGAGATTTAATGAGCTAAATTGAAAAGTGCGTGTGTGTGTGTGTGTGTGTGTGTGTGTGTGTGTGTGTGTGTAAGAGAGAGAGAGAGAGAAAGTGAGAGGGAGGGAGAGGGGTAAGGAGGAGGAGAGGGAGGGTGCTGCAGATCCTAATGACGTCCCCTGACACTGCTAGGGACATAATTACAGCACACAAACACACACACACAGGTTTATGTTTGTGCGCGTGCATGTGTGTGTGTGTGTTTGTGTGTGTGTGTGTGTGTGTGTAAGCTGGGGTCTGGGAGGTTTTGCAGCTGTGGCACCGAGCAACAACTGTTGTCACTTGCACATCCTAAATTGTGTGTGTTTGTGTGTGTGTGTGACAGGGGAGACAGTAGAGTGAGGTGATGAGTCTATCGCCGTGGTAACAGCCTGCAGCCGAGTGATTCTTGTGGGCTGTTGACATCTTTGTCTTTTGTCCTTTGTCTCCTCGTCATCTCCTCCTCTTTTGTTTCCTCTCTTCCTTTCCTTTCCTTTTTCCTCTCCTCCTTTCCTTTCCCTGCATTCTTCTGTCCTCTACATCACCTCCCCTCCACCTTTTCTCCTGTCCTCCCCTGTTTTCTCTCTTCCCTTCTTTTCATTTTCTCCTCCTTTTCTCTTTTCCTCCATTTCCCATGTATCTCTTCTCCTCTTTGCCTCATCTCTCTCTCGGTATTAATCTTTTTTACACAGAAATCACACCACTGGTTCACTTCTAATTCATTTTTTTGCCACTTTTACACCAAACCAAATAACAGCAGCTTTGTGCCACTCCAGGAAGTGATTTTAGACAGCATGCCAGCATAGGGGAATCAAAAGAGGTGTGACAGGTGTGACGTTTAGATATGACACAGGTATTGTTTGACTGGAGATGTATTAATACTACTTGGCCCTGAGTTGCTGTAGTTGATACCTTGAAGGTATCGAGTACAGATACGCAGACCTACTAAAATGTTTAGAAGGCCTTTTTAACTATTATCTACGAGGCTCAAGTGATCAATCACGTGATAATATTCAAAAGAAGTGAGTTAGGCAATCTGAACCCAGCGTAGGAATGACATGGCGGACTCCACACCACCAATAAAAACTAAAGGTGGCGATCTATTTTAATAATTTTCAACTTTCTTTGATCTTTGTCCCGAGTGACGGACCCCCCCCCACCCCATTATTGTTGCAGATTATCAGTCATTATATAATATTTTATATA
>NC_056482.1:27943830-27973242 GCF_008729295.1 Plectropomus leopardus
CCTCCTCTATTCCTGCTTATTCCTCCCTCCTCCTCCTCCTGCGGCTCTAATCACCCTCTCCGTGTTAATGTGACGTGTTTACTGCTCTAACTAACAGCTCATTATGGCCGACTGATGCTTTGTCAATAGCTATTGGTTCATTTGGGTCCGGGCCTGCCTTTAAACAAAGATGTCCGCAGTGAGAAATGGACCCGAGTCTGGACCTCTCTCGCTTGCATCCCCCGCTCCCCTCTGGTCGGTCGGCGAGCGTGGGATGTAAATTTGAATCTCGATTCGGCCAATTACAGCACTGATTGTTAACGGCCGTCTCTAATAGTGCAGGGCAAAAAAATAATAGAGGTTTTTAAGCAAATGTGTCAGATTACACACACACACACACACACACACACGCCCACCCACAGTCACTGTCACCGCTCACTGCTGAACTTTGACCTCTTGACCTCTGAGGCCTGCTGGTTCAGCGTGTGAAGAGCACGCACGCATGTATTAACAGCGACCGCGGTTTGAATTTGACCTTTCGCCTCATGAGCATTCTGCATCCCGTCCTCCCACACAGACACCCGCCCACTTTATTTATTGATTATCAGGTTATTTGAAACTAATCTGAAGTTGATTTCCCATCAGGAGGACACCGAAGTTTGCAAATAACATCTATTATATTTTATACAACACAGATCCCAAATATGGTTTTAGCTTGTAGCATGTTAGGCTCATTTAGACCCTTTTTGTTTTTGGTTTCTATAATTAGGGTGTCTGCAGGTCTTTATGAATGAATAAATAAATCTGTATTTCACACATGTAAAAACAAAACAAAAAGAAACAAAACAAAACAAATAAAAGCAAACAGGCCTTCCAACCTAAATGCAGTGAACAAAACCAAAAGGACAAAAAAGAAAGCCTATACGTTAATCTCAATAACAATTATTCAAGCCGTTTAAACTTATATATCACAGGTTCGAAAAGCAGAAGGAAGAAGTACATACTGATTTATTTCTAACTCTTTAAATACATTCACATTCAACATAAGCATCCTCCCGAATTTATATACAACTAACTACAATAGTTTTATATATGTCCCAATTAAATATCAGCAGCTATCCCAGAGTCATAAATGTGTCTTGAGATGTCTTAAATTCAGTTTTTGACATACAAGACATCATAAAATCAGAATCAGAAAGGGAATTTCACTTACAATTAATTTTCTTTGGTTTTTGGTGCAAATATTAATTAATTAAATATTATACAGTAAGCATATTAAGAGGGATAAAAATGAGAATAATACCAAAAATAAGACAAAGTACTGCAACCCTCAAGAACTTCAATAAGAAAATAGCTACAGCTACAGTTTTGTGCAGAGATGTGCAAAAATGGTTTTGCAGGGAATAATAATAATAACAACTATTACTATTATTATTATTATTACTACTGCTATTATTATTAAAA
Organism: Plectropomus leopardus; assembly: GCF_008729295.1. Classification (NCBI taxonomy): domain Eukaryota; kingdom Metazoa; phylum Chordata; class Actinopteri; order Perciformes; family Serranidae; genus Plectropomus; species Plectropomus leopardus. The sequence goes on from NC_056482.1 coordinate 27,945,274, forward strand.
TAATAGGCAGGATCAAGACAGAATAAAAAGATGAGCTAAAAGAACATTGTAAAAGATAAATTAAAAGTACGATCAGTTTTATTTCAAGATAAAGAAATAAAAAATAAAAGACAGCAATGGCAACAATGTTTGTAAACCTTCATGCTAATAAAGCTGATTTTGAATTTGAGTTCACTGTTTGTACCAACATTGATGCATGTAACAAAAACTTGATTGATTTGAGCTCTAACTGGTGTCTCCTCACGTCGATCCCCAGCTGAGGGTCAAAGTTCACAGATTTAGTCACAACATGCCAACAACACGCATGTTCTGCATGTTTGTCTCTTTGCTAACAACATACCTGCTAACGTCATTAGCGCTGACGTCCGTCTCTTACTGTCACCCATAACAGTGTAGCACAGCGATGCTAACACGGTTAGCGCTCTGTCTGTTGCTGCAGGTATATTGCAACAGTCGGACCATGCGATGCTAACAGGGTTAGCCTGTAGCTGTATCTTTCATAGTCCCCTCCATAGGCTGGAGGAAATATAAACCAATAAGGAAAAGGGGTTTAGCCATTTAAGGCGGGTTGATGATTAAATACCAGCAGATCCAGATGATGAGATTAGCCGTGTGTGTGTCTGGAGACTGTAGGACCTTTAGAGCCACCGCAGGATTATAAATACTTATCGTGAATGATCTGTTTTATATTATGTTTCTTCATATTATGACCGTTTAGCATTTCCATTTCAAGTTAAAATACAATAAACTGTATTGATTTCTGAGTGGACTCAAACAGTAGAAGAAGAAAAGAGCCGTCCTGACGTTAATGTAGAGCAGAGATACAAGACTCGCTTTGCTTTGGGGACCACTTTTGAGGCCAGGGGCCACTCGCTGCAGCAACATACATGTTTATAGGATTTTAGGATGTTTCTATGACTTGAGAATGTTTTAGGATTTTAGGACATTTTTAGGCATTTAGGACATTGCTAGGATTTTAGGACATTTTTAGGCATTTAGGACATTTCTTGGATTTTAGGGTGTTTATCAAATTATAGGATGTTTCTAGGATATTAGGAAATTTCTAGAATATTGCTAGGATTTAAGCAAGTTTATAGGATTTTAGGATGTGTGTAGGATTTAAGACATTTCTGGGATTTTAAGAAGTTTTTAGGGTTTTAGGACATTGCTAGGATTTTAGGACGTTTCTCAGACTTTAGATATTTCTAAGATTTTCAGATATTTCTTGTCATTTGGGACATTGCTAGGATTAAAGCACGTTTGTAGGATTATGGGATGTTTGTAGGATTTTAGGACATTGCTAGCTACCTGACGGCCTATCAGGGCTGTAAGTTGAGTATCACTGATGTAGAGTGTCGGGGAAAATCTTAATGCCACAACAATGCAACGCTTGACAGATTTATCCGAAATATTTTGCTCTTACGTCACTGACTTTGACCAGTTAATGACAACAGATCTTCGTTTTGCGTGTAAACATTTCTGTCCTGCGTCTCTCCGTCTCAATCTGCCTCTGACTTCATGTTGTTGAAGCACTTTGGGAAGAATCTGCTAAAAGCTCTGGACCTCAAGCCTCAGTGGGTGAGACAGACAGAGACGGACAGACAACCGGGGGGAGGAGGGTGTGTGTCTCTGTGTGTGTGTGTGTGTGTGTGTGTGTGTGTGTGTGTGTGTGTGTGTGTGTGTGTGTGTGTGTGTGTGTGTGTGTGTGTGTGTGGTTGGGGGTGTTATTGAGGGATGGGGGATATTTTCAGGATCCTTAATGGTCAGTCTGTCCCCACAGAGACTGGCTCAAATGTCAGGTCAGCTATGAAGTGACCTCCATCCTATGAGCTGTCTTTATCCTCTCAGTGTGTGTGTGTGTGTGTGTAGCAGTGAAGTTAAATCTTTTTTTTACCCAAACCTCATTGGAAACATTAGGATTTATGATTATTGTTTATAGGAATTTATGACTTATAGAAATTACATGTTGCTGCTGTGGTTGTGGCTTCGATGCTACAGTGACACTGAGGCTTTAATCATAATATAACATAATCACATCATTTATTTTGATGTTAGTGTTGAATATGCACTATCCCCCCATTATTAAACACATATATATTTAGTTATTGTTATAGTTATAATTATAGTTATAGTTACAATTATTGTTACAGTTATACTTACAGTTACAGTTATAGTTACAGGTATAGTTATAGTTATTGTTACAGTGTTTCTTATTGTTAGTTACAGTTATAGTTATAGTTGCAGTTATTGTTATTGTTATAATTATATTATAGTTATAGTTTTAGTTTTAGTTACAGTTATTGTTACAGTTATAGTTATAGTTATTGTTACAGTTATTGTTAGTTATAGTTACAGTTATAGTTATAATTACAGTTATTGTTACAGTTATAGTTATAGTCATCGTTCTTGGTGTGGACGGCCCTTAACTGATACAAACATGGTCATTTTGGGAGGTGTTTTCTTTTAATGTCCTATTTCAGCAAAAATCCTGAAAATGTAAGAAATTGGATGACATATAAGCTGATACGGCTTTAGTATCTCGAGTATGAATTCATCTGAACACCTTTTTTGTTAAGATTTTTTGGGGGGCGTTTTTGCCTTTAACTGATAGGACAGCACAAGTGTGACAGGGAGAGGGGATGACCTGCAGCAGAGGGCCAAGGCCGGAGTCAAACCCGCGGCCACAGCCTCTATATATGAGGTGCCCACTCCATCCACTGAGCCACCAGGCACTCCATCTGAACACCTTTAACACATTTAAATTCTCTTTTTTCCTAACATAATTCACACCTGCAACAAAAGGAGAAAATAAATTGTGAAGAGCTGATTAAGTCACATAAAATGTCCTGTAACCTTTTTGTAGGTTCGACCTCCACAGAGTAACATCGAGCTCCTGTCATTTTTTAAATAAAGCCTCCCTCCTGACTTAATTCTACTTTACTCTAAATCTACTGTTTCTGCCGTCTGCAGGTAAGGCGCTGACCTTCCTGCTGCTGCAGCCTCCCAGCCCCAAGCTGCCTCCCCACAGCACCATCCGCCGCACCGCCATCGATCTGATTGGCCGAGGCTTCACCGTGTGGGAGCCCTACATGGACGTGTCGGCGGTGCTCATGGGACTGCTGGAGCTCTGCGCTGACGCCGAGAAGCAGCTGGCTAAGTGAGTTCACAGCAGCACACACAAACTCAAATCCTGCTGAAATTTTGAAGCAGATAAAACAACCGAATATATGAAGAAAACAGTAAAGGGACCTGAGGAAATTACATGCTTGAAATCTGAATTGTTTCATTGTTTCCCAAGAAATACAATTTGTTTGAGAGTTTCTGCAGGACCTCCTTTATTTTAAAAATAATGTCATCAAATGCCACAGAAACGGCGGCTATACCAAATGTCAGTGTAAAAGAGCTCAAGAAGTGACTTCAGTTTGGCTTTGACAAGACTTAGAAGTTGTCGACTTGTCTCAATTAACATCCGACGTGACTTGAACTTGCGTTAACAAGAGTTGTGTTTTTGTCTTGACTGAGTTTGACTTTAAAAGGTAAAAGTTAAAATATCCTGTTATTTTAATAATCAGCATGCAGAGAACATAACTTTTAGGGCTCGCTTTAATTTTTTGTTTTTGATGGTAAAAAAAACACAAAAAGATGAAGATATTTTCATTATACTACATGCAACATGGATTGTGACAGTGCATCTAGTGGAAATAGCATGTATTTTCTCAATATACCAAATATATTAAAAAATGACAAATTCCAAGACAAAAGCCCAGAAATAATACAATGCATGTTTTATGCTTTGGAGTTTCAATGGAGCATTTTTTTTGCACTTAACAGTATGGATATAACAATTTTGTTTATTTTGTCTTTAGAGTTATTGTAGGAGCTGAGCTGGAAATTAACAGATTAAACAAAAATCCACAATCCTGCCAAAATGTATACCATTTACACCAACACAGCCAAAATTATCAAAAAAAATGAAAAAAAATGAAAAGCATGTAAAATTCGCCAAACAGTCCCTAAGGGTTAAAAAAAAAAACAGAAAGTTAAGGACGCCAAGGGAATGACCTGGAAAAATGCTTAAGAAATAACAAAACTCTGTAATCTAATTTTCAAACATATTATTATAAATATAGTTAAATGGGCACTTTCCCCTTGCTTAAAAAAAAAATTCTTGCTATTTGCAGCATATTTCTCACAAGTTGCTCTCTGCCTTTTCTCCCCATGTTTTCAAAGAAATAGAACCAATTTTCCCAGGGTTCAAATATTAAGATATTTGTGAAAGTCACAAGAAAATTGACGTTAATCCAGATTTCAAAGGGTTAAAACAACAATATACAACAAAGAAGCCCCAAAACTTGAGCTGTCTTTTGTTTTATTCTCTTCTCCCCTCACTTTTTCTCCCTCTCTCCCTCTATTTTGCAATCAGCACAAATCAGCCGAATTTCGTTTTGCCACAGTTATAATCATCCGTGTGAAACAGTGTGCTGCACGTTTATAGTTATATGGATTCAGTGATAATTTTCAGTAATTGAGTTAATGCAGTTTCTCTAGGAATTCAGCTGTACTGTGGGTGCATGCACAGAAAAACGAAGCTCATATTTGGATTTAAAAGCTACAAAAAAGATGTAAATATACACTTAACATAAAAAATTTAGTTTCAAGACAATCCCGCGTTTCTGTTCAGGAGCTGACTGTTTGATTCATTGTTTGTGTTGCTCTGAACAGCCTGTGTATAGATACAAACATAAGAACACACACACACACACACACACAGAAACAGTCGTGCATTATAGAGCCGACACACAGAGTTATGGAAGCCAGGCTGTAATCTGATTACAGGACATTATGATGATGTAACGATGTCTGCGTTGCTCTGACATGTGAGTCCTCTGTCTGTGTGTTTGTGTTCTCGTGGGGTCGTGATCTTTCTCCAGAAAACTAGCGGTCAGATTGTGGAACTGTTTTCCTTTGAACTCTTTAGATTTTTAATCCGTTAGTGCCTGGATCGATGCTTTTCACAAGCATTTATACCTCTAGAACCTGAGCTCCATACTGGTTGCAATTATTTGTATTTCGTATGAAAATGTGGAGGATAAGGCAATGAGCAACTCGGCAAGAAATGTCCAGCATTAAAGGTGACAAGAAAACAATGTGAGGATTAGCTTTGAGCAGATTCGTAGATGTTTAACTTTTATTTATTTATTTTTTAATTTCAGGTTTTTGTAATTTTGTTTTACTAATTTCTTGCTCACTTTTGGGTCATTTTTTGTTAAGTTGCTCATTGCGTTCTTCCCTTGTGTTTGCAAGAAATCAAGCCAATTTGCCTATGTTTCAAAGGGTTAATGACAAGTTCACCTTTACTCAGCTGTGTTACAAGTTTAAATTGTGACTGAGAATCAGGTGCTGGTGCTGGCAGGCGGCGTCCCAGACCGGCGTCGACACGACTGTAATCATAGCCTACCTGCTGCGGATGACCTTTCAGCTCGTGACACCTTTGAGTGACCTCTCGTCCCACTCGGATTGTTACATATGATGAATATGTACATATAATAAACATAACCAAAACATTTTCCTCTTCAGATTTACTCTTGCAAATTTGGCTTGAGACAGACAGTGAGCAACTTAAGAGAAAACAACCCAAAAAATACCAATAAAACCTGTAAAAATTACAAGAAAATCACATAAAAATGAGGGGGGAAAATGAATAAGGAAGTTATCTAAAAAGTGCTTAAATAATAATGATAATTCTTTAAAATGAATGCAGAAAAGTTCTCACCAAGGTGGTCAGTGCCCTTTTTTCCCATTTTGTTGAGATTTTATTGATTTATTTATGATTTTATTTTTATATTTAAGATTATTTTGGGGCTTTTTTTGCCTTTTTATATGATGTCAAGACAGCTTAGGCGTGAAAGAAGGAGAGAGAGGGGATAACATGCAGCAAAGGGCCGAGGCTGGGATCGAAACCCGCCGTCCTTTACCGCAGCGAGGATGTAGCCTCTCTATGTATGCCGCCTGAGCTCCTGGACTTTCTTTTGAAAACATGAGAAAAAAGAGTTTTTTTCTCATGTTTTCAACAGAAAGCAAACCAATTTGCTCAGAATTCGAGGTTTAAATACTTGTGAAGGCATCTGAACACGGCACAGGGTTAAACTGCTGTTGCTGATTGCAGACTCTGATGCTGTTGACAGCATCAGAGTCTGCATGACAACCAGCAGCGCTGAGGTCAGAGGTCACGGCTGGCTTCACACAATCAGAGCGAGGCTGTGGTCGAGTTAATGCAGCGTTTTGTATGAGTCAAGTTCAGAGGTCACAGAGAGAAGGTAGTTCAGTGGTATGTTTTCATGTATGATGGTACAAAGGAGTGTGTGTGTGTGTGTTTGTTTGTGTGTGTGTGTGTGTGTGTGTGTGTGTGTGTGTGTCTCCTCCTCCGCGCTGAAATCTAACATGAGTTGATCGTATTAGGGCTGAAACTCGAGCCGGGTCAGTCTGGTTAAATGAGTATAGATATGTCTGCTGCCACTCTGCGTGTGTTTGTAGGAAAGAAAACAACCAAATCAAATTTGAACAGAACAGAAAGTGAAGAGAACTTAAACAGAGTCAGATATAAAGATTCTTATAATATAGTTAACATAAGGACAAATCTAGAAATCTGGAGTGAAAAGTTAGAAACTGTATTAAGTTCTGTTATTCATCATCTTTGACAGACCTGATTTAAGTCATGTGTGTGCGTGTACGTGTGTGTACGTGTGTGTGCGTGTGAGATAATCACTTCTCAATAGGCAGACTTTTGAAAAAACTCCTGCTGCTGAAGACGAGTTTTAGGAAAATCTTGCAGAGTATACATGTAATATGATCATGTGAAATAATTTGCCCGATATTTTAAACTCTTTGTCATCACTACCAACTCAGATTCATTTAATTCATATTGATTCAGGGTTCAAAATATGGTAAAATCATGCTTCATGTCTATTTTTGTTGAAAAAAATACAAAAATTGAATAAAGAAGCTGCCACGTGTAAATAATAAAAGTGGAATAGTTGGAAAAAGGCCTCTGAAACAGTGAATTTGTAAATACAGACGTGTCGACGTCCTGCAGGGGAATTTAAAGGCCTCTCACTGATCTGAATCTGGCTCTCATCTGATCACAGTGTGCCGTGTTTGTTGTCGCCACCGCAGAGATAAACGCATGTTTTAATGTGTTTGTGTGTGAGGTTGACAAAAACACAATGTAAAGAGAGTATTTATCCCTGCATGTCAATACACACAATCGTCCTTATGTGTGTTTTTGAAAAATGGCATTTGTCATGCAGAGAGGTAAATCAATGTTTGAGTAATCTGTGTGTGTGTGTGTGTGTGTGTGTGTGTGTGTGTGTGTGTGTGTGTCATGCAGAGATAAGTACATGTTGTTCGCACCATGGATCCCGACTCATGAGCACAACAGGATGTTTCCAAACTGATAAACAATGATCGGAAAACAACAGGTCACTGCTCAGAAAACAAAAAAAAATGGAGAAAATAAAGTTATAAACTCATAAATATCCGTTTAAAATGCGCAGGATTTTTGTGAGCCGTCAGTCAGTAATCCAGTTGTTTAACCCTTTGTAACCTGGATCAACATCAGTCGTCTTATAAAGCCTCTAAACATGGGTCGCCCGCTCTATCCACTGAGCCACCAGACGCCCCCAAAAAGTAGTTTTAAAACAGGAGAGGATTATTAGAAAGTTATCCCTAAAACCAGGGAAAAATGTCCAGAAAATTATATATTTTAATTGTAATGATTTTAGATTTAGATTTTAGATATGATAAATTTGTAAAATCAATACGTAATTGTTCATTTTCAGTACTCTTTTACGTCTTTTTTTTTTTTTTTTTACTTACTTTCAGATAATTTTCTTTTAACTTAGTTTACCAACTAGATATTAACATTTTTGAATAGCTCAACGTCAAATCTTATCATCTGGATTTATTAGTCTGATTTTGAGGAATTTGTTTAAGTCCGATTTCAGTCAGACTGACATGTCTGCGTGATTTAGAAAAGTCCAGTTTTCATCCTACTAACACAATAATTCAGCTTTTTCTAACATCATATGAACGTACCGAGTGACTTACCACCACCGAAAACTGACAGTGAAACTAAAGTTTGAGCTCGCATCGTTTCCTTTTGTTATTCTCAGATAATTTTGAGATAATTTCTCCTTTCTTCTTAATATTTGATAAGTAACCTTTGCTTTGAGTGAATGAGTGAAGTCATTGAAAATGAAAAATTGTTTTAAAAAAATTTAAAAGTCATTAAATTTCACTCGGTAATGTCTCTATAAATCCTGTTTTAAGGCTTTGTTGTTCCTAACTTTACTTAGAAAAGTGCAATGTAAAGTCGTAGTGTACTTTTTAATAATAGTAATAATAATTTGTATTTGTAGAGCGCTTTTCACAATGCTCAAAGACGCTTAACAGAGACAAAAACAAAGTCAATTTTTCCATAAATACATAAGCTTATTGTTATTAATAGCCTATAAATTTCCCACAAAAAGAGGCATAAATGTGCACTCCAGCCAACAAGCCATTTCTTAAAGCAGCCAGTAAACCCTGCAGTTAGTAAACCGTCAGCAACTCACTGAGCAAACCAGCCAGTCAGCCAGTAAACAGTCAGTCAGTAAACAGTCTCTCACACACACACACACACACACACACACACACACACACACACACACACACACACACACAGTGTTGGTTTCTAGCAGCAGTGACTCTCATCATGTGATCGAGGTTATTCACTCCTCCCTCACACACAAAAATCAATACTTCCAATCCTCGCTGTGTGTATGTGTGTGACTCAGTATTGACTGGATAATGTCAGCGTGATACTGGCTGTGAAAGCAGTCATGTTGCCACATTCGCACACACACAAACATACACTGAACCCTGTGTGTGTGTGTGTGTGTGTGTGTGTGTGTGTGTGTGTGTGTAATTCTTGTCAGCTCAACATGCTGTAAATTCAGTTTTAGAACAATTTCAACAATCTGATCTCATAATCTATTCACAGTTTCATTTTTAGTAGGGCTGCAACTAAGGATTATTTTTATTATTGATTAATCTGCATATTGTTATTTATCATTTTGTCATTTTGATAGAAAACAGTAAAACATGCCCTGTTTTAATCCCCAGAGCCCAAAGTTACATTTTCATAGGGTGTGTTTTGTCTGACTAACAATTCCAAACATTTAAAGCTATTTAGTTTATTGTCATGTATGAATAACAAAGTAGGTATCAAATTTTCACATTTAAGAAACATGAAATCAGCAGATTTCAAGATTTTGTGCTTAAAAAGCCACTTTTTTTGCATACTTAAAAGACTAATGTGATAATTCTATATTCAAAATAGCTGCCAATTAATGTTGTTGCTGCCGGTTTAATTTTTATTATTTATTTTTAGGAAAATTCCTATTTTATGGTTTAATTTTGTATAAATTTTCTTTTTATTTGTGTGTGTTAGGCACAGCAAACTGCTCAGCACTAAACAGGCAGAAATAGAGATTAATTGTTTTAGTACATATACAATCCAGAGCCTGAAAATCACATAAAATTTTCGGGGGAAATCTCACCTTAAATGCTTCACATGCAGGGATTTTTGCACATTTATACTACTGTCTTGTCCTGTTTTTGTTTTGTTTTTGAGTTTTCCAGAAACTTGTTTTGGGACTGCTTCTTTGCTGTAGTGAAATTATCTTTATATCTGTCCGAGGAGCCGGAGTGCAAAGGTGTAGATTTCCAAGAGCATGCAATAATATGAACACAAGCATTTGCATTTAAAACATAAAAACGTACAAAAACCTTGACACCACTGTACGGTGTCAAACTGAACAGTGTGTTTTGTGAACTGTTACACCGCAAGAATTTACTCATTTTGACTGTCAGGTTAGGATTTATAGCGCGGCTGTTGTAATAAATGGATACATATGTAGCTCAGGTGTACCTAATAAAGTGGCCACACTTCAAATTTTGTTTTCAATAATGGCAATGACACTGTGTGTGTGTGTGTGTGTGTGTGCGTGCTCCTCAATGACTGTAATAATAATCCAGATTATTGCATTACACGCTCTAAACGTTGGTTATTAACCTCAGTGCTTCTCGGTACAATTAGCTCCCTGCTCCGCTGCTGCCTTATATCAACATCGTGACTGTTTCCAATTACAGCCGCCCCTCTAAACGAAATTAAACATTTCAATATTGCTGATATATTGCCAATATATTACCGGTATTAATTACAGGTGCCGTAGCCGTGATCTGTAATCAGAGGAGATGAATCGTGCAGCTCGGCCGGCCGCACACCCATCACTGCCTCCCTCACTCTCTTTTTCTCCCCAGAGTCGTTTCTTAACAAGGTGGCCTCGCTCGCCCCCTCTCTCTCTCACACACACACTCAGAGGGGTGTGTGGCCAGCTGTTAGGGTGTGTGTGTCTAATTCCTGTTGCATTGTGGGAGTCCATTATGCCGTCGTCTGCTGAATGGCTCCCATTGACTCGGCCTTGACATTATAAGCTGCCCGCTAATCTCTTCACTCCATATATTAGTAAGGCTCGATCTCTCGCTCTCTCTCTTCGCCGCCTCTCTCGGCCTAATCTCGTTTTCTTCCCCTCTCTCTATAAAATCAAATATTTACATCTCTCTCTGCGTCTTTAGATCATCAGAAAGTCTTTCTTTAAAGAATAAGGCTCATGATATTCTACGTTATTGTCAACAAATCCCATGAAAAGACCAAAACCAACAATGAATGTATCTATTAGCAAATACTGCGTGTGAATCAGATCCTGATGTATCGCCTCCTCTGTGCCACAGAGCACCGTTGTTGTCCAAAAACTTGTAAAACAATGATTCCCCCGACCTTTAAGCCGACTTTATAAACATTATTATAATCTTACTTTTGAGAAAATTCACTTTTTTGCAATAGGGCGTTTATATTTATTAGTTTTTTTGAAATTAAAACAAACATGAAGAATTGAAAAAAAAGGTACAAAATAAAAAATAAATAAAAAAGGGTGGTACCACTGCATTCAGTTTGCAACTTTTGATGCATTAACTTAAGAGCAGCCCACTGAACACCTCTTTCTCTTATAGTCTGTCCATTTTTGTCCAGCGTTGTGCATGTGTCCCTGCTTTAGTCGGTTTTTGCACAGAAGATAGTTCCTCTACGATGTCCGTCTAATGTCCTGAACTGTGCTCAGAAGTTTTTATTCTGTATGTTGACCTTTTTTTTTGACCTACATAGAAAAAATGGACACCATTGATACCACATTCTTGTAATTCTGATCCCTTATTATATATAGTTTACCCCCTTTTTTCATAATTTTTAACTTATTTTTTAAATCATTTGTTATTATTTCTATGATTTTTTTGTGTTGAATTTGTAATCATACTTTAATTTATTTTGTGTCTCACCTAATATCATTGTTATGCTAAATTTGTACTTTTAATTGTCTGTGTGACTGCAATTCTGTTTGTTGAACGGCACAGTGGGAATGGAGCTCTGTTGGAGCAGAAACACTGTATTTATATGACTTTAAAATGCTAATAAAATAGTCCTTGAGCAAAAACAAAACAAAAAAAACAAACAAAAATGCAACAATTGATTGACTGAAACCTTTATTTCCAACATGTACCTTTTTTTCCACCAAGACCAAAAACATACAAACCAAAAGAGGAATTGTGCATAATAAACAAAACCAAAATAAAATGAATAAAAAGTCAAATCTAATGATTGAAAAGGAGTGTGAAGAAGTAAACAATGTGCAAGTGTTGAACACACTCAAAATATTTATGTTTTTATCTGGATAAAGAGCCCCTGGTGTTCAATTTTTGCTTTGGGTGTTAATTTTTTCACAACCCCAGACATGTTACAAAAATGCTTCTGTCTGTAGTTTGCATTTAGAAATAGATATATATTTTTGGCATATGATTGACAGCTGTGTCGCTCTCTCTCTCTGCAGTATCACCATGGGTTTGCCCCTCAACCCACCGGCCGATTCTGCTCGCTCAGCACGCCACGCCCTGTCTCTCATCGCCACTGCCCGTCCACCGGCCTTCATCACCACCATTGCAAGAGAGGTGAGACTGAACCTTTAAAACATCTTCATAAAAGATCCACATTATCCAGATTAGAAGTACATTTAAGGGATAGTTTTTTTTAAAAAAAGTGTATTATCTACAGTACATTGCAGTCGATACGGCTGCCTTGATCACTTTGTGTTATTATGTGACTTTGGCGTTTTAAAGGGCAGCAGCTCCTGTGTTCAGTGAGGTAAAATTACTGTTTTTGTCAATGGAGTTTGGTGACTTTGAAGAGAGATTAGATAATGACTTCAGTTCCCCAAAAATGACTGTCCTGAGGGATAAAATGGTGAAATATATAAATAAAGCATACACTTAAACTTTTCTATTTTTATTTTTTTAATTTAATTGACTTTAAAAAACCCGAATTTTGCTGCTGCCTCCGTCCACAGCAGTGAATTACTTTCATTTTGCTACTCCCGTGTGCTACTCCAGATCGGTACGTAACACACTGACTATGGACGAGCACAAACTCACTTCAGAAAATCTAAATGATCTCTTTAAGATCTTTCTGGCAAGTAAAAAAGGAAGAATGCAGTGCTAAAGCAAAAACATATATATATAGTGTGCACACCTGACTATTGACAAATTAAAAAATCACAAACATTTATAACTGAAAAACTCAGATGAATGAAAACAGTTTGGTAGAAAAGCATTTTTATATTTCATTATCTGTACCAAAATTCCTGTATGACATTTTTAGCAGTATTGAAAAATTTCACACAACATATTTAGCTAAAGCACACCAACCAACAGAGGAACTAAACCACTGATGAAAAGGCTTCAGACACTGTGAGTTCCTCTTTCATAAACTCCTCCAGTAATTAAAGATATGTGTGTGTGTTTTTGTTTTCCAGGTTCATCGATACAACGCAGCTCAGGCGAACTCTCAGTCGCAGCAGAACGTTCACACCACCACTCTGGCCAGAGCCAAGACCGAGATACTGCGCGTGATCGACATCCTGATAGAGAAGATGCCCGGAGACGTCGTGGATCTGCTGGTCGAGGTAAACAAATCACCTCTTACATCTCAGAATTAACAGCAAAGACAGTCGCACTGCACATTTGGCTTTTATAGACCTGCGTATTTAAGATGGCGTCTCGCACTGAAGTCTAGTCTTTCCGGTCAAAATGTAGCTTTGGTGACTTAAAAAAGTGATAACTGGAGTCTTGCAGTGTGCCAGATAATTTTTTGGCTCAGCACCTGCTCCAAGTTTGGATTGGATGTGCGTGCATACTTTTGTTTACGTATATTTGGCTTTTAGAAAACGGTTACCAACATCTCTGAAAAACGTTGAAATAATTGTCCATAGCTGCAACACAAAACACATTGAGATATGATCTCCTCTTCCTCAGGTGATGGATATCATCATGTACTGTATTGAAGGGTCTCTAGTGAAGAAGAAAGGCCTGCAGGAGTGTTTCCCTGCCATTTGCAAGTAAGTGTGTGTTTGTGTGTGTGTGTGTGTGTGTGTGCGTGCATGCGTGCGTGCGCGTGCATGCATGCTTGCGTGTTACCATGTTTCCCTTTAAGGTCAGTGGTGGTGAACTGGAAGTTAAATGACCAATTTGTATTCCAGTTCTTCTTCCTGTGTTAATAATTGTGTAATTAAAAAAAACAAAACATTTTCTTTCTTTCATGCCTCAAAGGTGAATGAAGAATCCAAAAACAGAGAAAATTCATGGGGAAATTCAAAATATCAATTTAAACAGCTCGTGCAGTGTAACCCAGGTCTAATTTATCCAGCCGTATGCTCAGTAATAACACAAACACACCAACAGATGGAGGCAGTAATAAACCAGCAGCTCCTGTAAACAGTAAAATAACTGTTTTTGTCAATGAAGTCGGGCTTTGAAGAGAGCGTAGACAAGTTTAACTTAACGTTCAGTTTTCCGTCAGAAATGGCTGCCTTTTTGGAAAGTGCTGTTGTTAAACATTGATCCTTATTTCTGTAATTCATCGAGAATTTCTCCATTTTTGGATTCTTTGTTCACTGTGTAGGCATATAAGAAAAACTTCTCTGCACAAATGTATCGTTTGATGTCATATTAGGGGTAAAGTACTTCCCAGACATGCTGTTGTTTCCTGTTTCTTTGTCTCGTTAAATCTTGCTGCTGTCTTTGCTAAATTAATGGATGATTTCCAGTTGAATATTTATGTATTGGTGTGAATTTGTTGTTTCTTCAGGTTCTACATGGTTGGTTATTGTGACCGCAGTCACCGCATCGCTGTTGGAGCTCGACAGGGATCAGTGGCCCTCTACGACGTCCGCACTGGAAAGTGTCAGGTACGTTTCAAACTCTGCTCATTTCATTGACTCTGTTTGAAGGTAACAGGAAAAAAAAGGCTCGAGCAGCTGATCAGTTTCTGAATGATGCTGAAGTCAAGGTTTCACCTGCTTGCTAGATTTATTAATTCATCCATAATCTGTCCAGTCGTCCGTAACTTATCTTTTGGCTGAAAACAGCAGGAGAGTGGAGGAGAGCAGTTACAATAAAAGGGAAATAAGGAGAGAAGGAGGAGGGAGGCAGCAGAGGAGTTGTGTTATTCCACTTATTTTTTTCTCTCAGTAACTGATTAATGATGAAGCAATGACTCTCCCCATCACGTTTTTGTCTTTGCGCACTTTTGTGTGTGAGCTTGTGCAGCGCGCGTGTTTGTGTGCACTCCCGTGTGAGTGTGTGCGTTGGTAATTTGCCGCGTATTGATTTGCAGTAACCTGAGCAGTCTAGTCTGGAGGAGGGGGTCATTTATATCTGATAACGGCACTGGCCCCTCTTCACCCGACATTTAGTTTGATTGTGTGTTTGTGCGTGTGAAGGTGTTAATGTTTGCGTGCTCGGTGTGAAGACAGCTTTTCCTTTGAGTGTTATTTGCAGTAATTAACATTAAATACATAATGACGCTGTGGAGGCGGTGTGTGTGAGGGCGTGAGTGTGAGAGTGTGTGTGTGCTGGAAACATTTCAGGCTTTTCATTTCAAAAGCAAGAAAACTATCATCGTCATTAACAGGGCCGGTATCTTTTAGGGTTTATTAGTTGTGAGTCTTATTGATTTGGGTACTTCTTGGTACTTAATGAATCATGTGTCAAAGTCTCGGCCAATTATTTCAGCTAGAAAAAAACTATGTTGGAAGCACAGACTGTGTAAAATAATGGACGTAGCTGTGTCACCCTCTGGTTTGTGGGCTCAAATTCTGTGTTTTCTGCCTTTAGCTCAAGCTGCTCTGCACTTAAATATGTGTAACTTTGGGCCTTAATGACACTTAAACTGCTGAGTTACTTAAATAAATCTGTGTCAAATCTGCATGATGAGCCTCGTTTAGTCAGATTGAAGATTTGTTTTGTTAATTTAATCAAAAGAGAGAAGTGAAAACAGAAAGAGAAGGAGTAGGTCTTAAAGATGGATGATGAGTTAAAAGAGGGAAAAGAGAAGACAGAAGAGAGTTTTTGTTCATCATCCATTTGTGTGTGTGCGTGCATGTGTGTGCGTGCATGTGTGTGCGCGTGCGTGTGTGCATGCGTGTGCGTATGTGTCCAACCGTAGCTAGCTAGTCCCTGCATGACCATCTGCCACAGCTTTGATCAGCCTCCGTGAACAGCCCTTTGTCAGCTGCATTACTCGGTGTGTGTGTGTGTGTGTGTGTGTGTGTGTGTGTGTGTGTGTGTGTGTGTGTGTGTGTGTGTGTGTGTGTGCGCGCGCGCGCATGTGTGTGTCTCCAGCTGCTTGCTCTGCTTCTTTAACAGACTCTACTGAGTCTACTAATTGAACACAAAGAAACAATCTGACTGATCTTTCTCTCCGTCTGCATCTGTTTCCTTCTGAAAGTGCTGACAGCAGAAAGCTCGCTCTGTAGCTGAAGGTGTGAAGGTGTGGCTGAAGGAGTAACTCAAGGTGTATCTCGGCCTCAGAGGTGACATCTCCCTCTGTACGGCCCGTCAGAAACTTGCCACTGTAGTTAGCCATAAGCTAAGGAGAGGACACCTCTCCTGCAGAACCATCTAGATAGAGCCGTTTTAGTTTTTTCATATCAGCCACCGTCGTTAACAACTCATCTGCAATAACCAGCATCGCAAAAGCACTAATTTGTAACCTAAAACTGCTTCATTCATTGTTTTTACCAGTGTAAATCACCAGGTCTGTTTGTTTTAGAGGAGGAGACCTTTGCCGATAATTGTAACCAGGAGAAGTTTTAGCTTGTTGCAGTCTGCAGTCCTCACCGCTAGATGTCACTAAATCCACCTAAATTTTGCACACTGTTCCTTTAATTACTACAGTGTTGTTGAAACGTAATGTTTTAATGTATCACCTACATGATAATGCACAAATGTAATCTATGCAATATTTGCAGAAACGTGCATTTCTGATATTTTTGGTGCCGTGGTTGCACGAATGCAAAGGTTTTTTTTCCTTATTATATTTAACCTTTTTTTCACTCAAACATTGATTGTATATATATATATATATATTATAGTAAATCACAAAGTAAAATAACGATGATAATAATAATAATAATAATAATAATAATAATCAATGATAGTAATAATAGTAATTAAAAAATACAGAAATACAATGAAAAGCAATGTTTTCACGTGAACAATTTTACCTATGCTCATTAAATCAAAAGACTCACATATTATATATCTATATATATGTGTGTGTGTGTGTGTGTGTGTGTGTGTACTGTATGTGTGTATATATGTATATATAGATATATATACCTGTATATGTATGTAAATACACACATGCAAATAAAAAATAAAATAATAAAAATTAAAAAAAAGACAGAAATAAAAGTAATTCTAAGAAAAAAAACATTATCAATTTTTTTTAAAAAAAAGCATATTAAACAAATCAGTATTCCTACATGCACAGCACAAAGGCAGCGCCTTCAATGAGTTTGAGACTATCATTGAATAGCGGCTTAACAGGCGGTTTTATAAATGTTTGTTTGTTTGGGCCCAGCCTCCCTCCTGCAGCGCACACTGACAGATCTGCTGCAGCTTTGGCCCATGTGGCCTCATGATGCAGCTCGATGTAAGAAAAACATCAATAGAAGCGTACTTGAATATGCAGCGTACGGTTCGTGAGTTTCAAACCACAGAACGTCAGCCTTTCTCAGACACAGGATTTGTGAATGATGCATCTTTCTGTGGAAACATCCTCCTATTGGTCATTCTAAGAGGAGGCGGGCTTTAAGAGCTGTCAGTCTTAGTCCACAAAATGGGATGAGCCTCTTGTGTGACGTACACACACACACACACACACACACACACACACACACACACACACACACACACACACACACACACACACACACACACACACACACACAGTGGAGTGCCCCAGGCGTCAGGTGTATTGAAGTACAGAGTGCTGTAAATGGTTTCAGTGTGCTTCACTGCTCTCTGATAGGCTGATTGATTTGGTAGGCAGTCCACCGTGACACACACATATAAACACACACTCACTGATCAAAATATATATGAAAACATCAATATTTGATGCACATTAAACAGTTCGACTCTGCAACCTGTTTCTCTTTTATACATGCATGTTTTTTTTTCGTCTTTCTCTTTCACCGGTTTCTCCTCATCTCATATCCTTAAAATGGTGTAAAATCAGTTGCATTTAGTCAAAATCAAATTTAATCACAGAGCACTTATTTTTAGCATGCTGTTCTTGCAGCCCGGTGCTCTGATTGTACAGTTTTCATGTTACTGTCAGGTGCAAAATTGCTCCAATATTTCACACTAAGTGGAGACATGTAGTGCATAGAGCCTGCAGTGTGCCACCAGAATACTTGTGCTCTTTTGCAGTTTTTTTTAATGTCACGATTAGTGAATCAATTGATACATTTACGATAGTTATTACAAATTCATTGAATTGAATTTGATTATACATTCATTACTTTTCCAATTAAAATTGTATTTTCTAAATGATGTCTTTAAAATTTGATCATCATATTCCATCTCACAGTTTATTTTTGTGCTGCTGTAACATTTAGAGTTTCCATTTTTGCCACAAAAACATTTAAGCAGCGTGAATAAATGAATGAATAACAAAGTCCAACCCTCGTAGCAGCAACAGGAGCTCTGATTTGGTGGATTTTATGCATCAGTTAGAGCCACGATTTTGGCAGGAATCATTAAGTGTGGTCAAAGGCTACATAGCACTCCAGAGGAATACTGGATTGTATTTAAGCCCGACTTAAATTAAAACACTTGCTTTGTCTGCTACAGTATACATATTAGTCAGTATACTCTGAATGTACTGCAGCTTACCTGAAATTATCACTAGAGTCTGGTTAGATGCAGGTGTGGTCCTTAAAGGAAAAGTTCACCAAAAAATGAGAATTTAGTCATTATCTACTCACCTTCCTGCTTATGCAAAGTTAGGTTAAGTTTTATAGTCCACAGAACACCGCCGGAGTTTCAAAGGGAAAAGGCGTTGCACTCATCTCCCAAATAATTGAAGCAAATGGTGACCAGGATTCAAATGTTAAAAAAATCCCACAAAATAAAAGTGTCCTGAAGCCACAGAAGTTGTCTCCATGCTGCTTGTCCGTTCACGTAATCCAAGACAAACGAGAGCTCGCGGTGTCCACGTGAAGCCCCCAACGAATGCCCAAAGTTGTTTTGAAAAAAGTCTTTTCTGAATATAAATTTTGAAACCTATTGGTTTGATTATTCTGAAAAACATGGCTAAAATTATGCAAAAAATATTATTATTAAATGTTTTTCTTCTTTTTTTAACCTTTTTTCTGTGAATTCTGAGTAATTATTTTCTTGTTTTTAACCTTTGTTTTTTTTTTTTCTTGTTGTATTTTAAGAAATCAAGCCAATTTGTTCAAGTTTCAAAGGGTTATATATTCTTGGGTTTTAGCTGATGAATGTTTTTAGACAAACTGTTGACTCCCCTTTTTTTGCCTTTAACCCATGCTGTGATGGGAAATGCGATTTGGGATCTCGCCAAAGAGAAAATAATAGAGGAGAAAGACAGTGAAGGATGGAAAGAAGGTTAAAAAAGGGATCATGAAAAGGTGAAAGGGAAGAGAGAAGAAGAGGTAGACAGGGATAAACGCTGGAAAGAAATCAAAATAATTCAGCTTTTTCTCAGCCAACAGTGCTGGAATCTAATAGGATTTCCCCTAAAAGAAGGAGGGAGAGAACGAATTAAAAAGATGAGATTTTCATTTCATTGGGTTATTATTTTTTTCTGCTTTAATCGCCACAGACGGGTTATTATTTCATGGTCTGAAGGCCCGAGGCGACGCATCTTAATCTCATCTGGAGGTGAGAGTTTGTAATCCCAGTCGCAGGCGGAGGCGGGGCGGGGATTTCTGGGAGGGCGTTTATTGCGTTACGCACCCTGCATCTGGTGGGATGCTTTATTGCGTTACACACGGCGCGGCGTCGCTTTATTTCGTCCCCTGAGTTCTGGAGGCGAATGGCAGCATCTGTTGGACCAGAAGCTGCCCGTCGTCTGATGGAATTATCTCGTCCAAACCAAACACTTACTGTCAAGGAGAATCTGGGCGTCGCGGCGGCAAAACGAGTTTTTTTTTTCCGAGACGCCTCGATGAAATTTCAGCAAGGACCAAAATTTGTTCTTCATCTCATCTTTATCACGAAACAGTATTTATTGAAGTCTGGGTTTAAACCTCGAGCTGCAGTTTGGGTTCATCAGCAACAGAAATCACGAAGGAAACTTGAGTTTCTTTCTCGTTTTAGCTACGACGGGTGATGGGGAGCGATGTTGTTTTATTTTTATAAAAACACTTTGATACTATGAAGTGGCTGTTTGTTCCAACATGTGAAAAGGCTCTATGAAACCTCAATAACACTGCGCTACACTTCATAAATTGATGAAATTGTGGGCCATACGAGCAGCACACACTCACGTAAACACACTTCTTATCGCAGACTGTCTCAATAAAGAACCACTAAAACGAACTGAAAACTCTGGAAACTTATAACATACAAAGACATGGTTCGGAGGGGGGAGTTATATTCCCTATAAGACAACCAGAGGAAATCTGTTTGCATTCAGCAAAACGAATAAAGCAGAAAGAGTTCAGGTTGTTTCGAGTGCTTGATGGAAAAGTCACAGGCTTTTAGCTTCGTAATAGAAAACAGTGCAACGTGTGCAAAGATAACAGAAACAAGACTGAAAAGACACATCAAATATTACGTTTTACTGTACAGAATTGTCTGTAATTGTCTGTAAACGCACTCGCCAGCGAAACAACCCAAGATTTACTCTCATTTGGCGTTATGCCTCATATAGTTGCATTTTTTTTTGTTAATAAAATATCACAATTTTTTTTCACGATAGACGATACATATCTCAATATTTTTACTAATACTAAAATACAATATAATTGAATGAACCACAGTTTAAATAAAATAGCTCCTGCCATAAAATAAAGTTACATAACCTGCTTTTGTAAAAAAAAAAAACTGTAATAAAATATTGTTATAGTGTTAAATAAAGGAGAGTATTAAGTTAAATAAAGTGCTGTTATAATTAAATAAATTGTTGATTTTTTTGACGACATTATACACTACACTTTCGGCAACCTACTATACTGTGATGTTTTTATCAGATTTTTGATGACATGCTATATTATGACCCGTTTTTTTTTGTCACTTTCTGTCTCTAGAACATCCACGGTCATAAAGGTCCAATCACAGCGGTGTCGTTCGCCCCCGATGGACGTTACCTGGCAACGTACTCCAACGCTGACAGTCACATCTCCTTCTGGCAGGTAAGTCACACCTACAGACAGATTTTTAGACAGAAAAAAAAAAATGCATGGACGAGCTTTTAGTAATGTTATTTTGTGTGTTGTTTTTAATCTTTTATCACATGCACAGACTAACACGTCCACTCAGACAGACACAACAGCTCTCATCGTCTTCCCAGAACTGTTATTTTGAATGAAAGGTCTTTACGACCTCTGACACGACTGTCTGCAGACACACACACACACACTAATGGCATTACTGTAAGCATAAACCGCTGCGAGCGCGCCGGCAAGACGGCTGCTGTGGTGATGAGCTGGCAGACGCTCTGTCGGTGTCTCTGTGCGTGTGTGTGTGTGTGTGTGTGTGTGTGTGTGTGTGTTTGGAGGGGCGGTGTCATCTCAGGAAACGATAGGGTTTCTACTCGCTGTTTTTCCTACTCTCTCACACACACACACACACACACACACACACACACACACAGAGGGCACATCGACAGGCGCTTCATGGGTTAATCTCAGTGTTTCCTCAGAGGGTTCAGCGTCACTAACAGGAACTGGTGATGAGGGCCTTCTTACCAAAATGTTCAATAACTTATATTTCACAACAAATATAGACAGTACAGTTTATATATATATAAGTACTTACTGAATGGAGCAAGTAAAAAACTAAATATATAGTGTTTTTTTTTTAAATTACTTTCACACTATTTATTGTTTTTGCTTTTTTGACAACATACTATACTATCACTTTTTTAACAAATTTTATATTATATATTATATTATTCTACGGCTATTGATGACATTGTTTACGGATGACCTTTTTATCACATTTTTAAATATGCAACACAATATTTTTTTTATCACAATGTCGAACATGCCATACTTCTGCACTATGACCTTTAAATCATGCTTTTGATGACGTACTGACATTTTTAATCACATTTGTCATGACATGCCATACTGTCTTTTTTTCACTTTTTTGGACTAATGATCTATGACCATTTTGTCACATTTTTGACAATATGCCAAACTAAGACCTTTTAAATTATAATTTTGATGACATACTATACTTTGACATATTATTATATTTGTAATGACATACTTTAATATGGTGTTTTTATCAAATCTTTGAGGACGTACTATACCATGACCTATTTGTCAAATTTTTGACAAAATACTACACAATGAGGTTTCATCATATTTTCGAGGACGTACTGTAATATGATGTTTTTGGGCCAATTTGGGTCATTTTTGACGACAACTATATACTATGATGTTTTTGTCACATTTGATGACATACACTACATTGTGGCGTTTTTTTGCCCTTTTTTTTTGGACATACTATACCAAAGCGTTTAACATTTTTGATGACAACAAAAACTGTGATATTTGGTGACCTCAGAGTGAGCTTTGTCGTCACTGGCCCCCGGGCTGTAGTAAACGCTGAACCCTGGCTGTGTGACGTTTCTGGGTGTTTTCTGCAGCCTCATGTGTCTCTCGTCCTCCTCAGATGAACACCAGTCTGCTGGGCAGCATCGGGATGTTGAACTCGGCCCCTCAGCTCCGCTGCATTAAGACCTACCAGGTTCCTCCTGTGCAGCCGGCGTCCCCGGGCTCCCAGAATCACCTGAAGCTCGCCCGCCTCATCTGGACTTCCAACCGCAACGTCATCCTCATGGCCCACGACGGCAAGGAGCATCGCTTCATGGTCTAAAGCGGACCTTAAACTCCAGCTGAGTCCTTCTTGTTGTATCTGTTTTCATTTTTTTGCTCCAAGGCAGAAATTCTGCAGCACGGATTCTCACAGTGGTCAGTTAGTTTCTGCATCAAATATGTATCCTGAGCAGCAACAATTGAGTCTAAAAATAAGTGAAGCTGATAGTAAAGACTAAGGTGGCTTGTCTTTGAAAAAAAAAGGACATTTCACATGAAAAATCTGAAGATATCAAACTACAGCTTGGCCAGAGAAGCCAGGTTTGGACCTGATGAACTTTTTGTTTTTATCTTCCATAGTGATAATTGTGAGGAAACTCACGCTGTAATTGGTTTAAAAGCCCTGCTGGAAGGCTTGTTTACATTATGATTTGCAATGATGTATTTTTTAGCTGTTAACATCTTCGTGTCATTCCCATTTTTTTGCTGTTTTTGCTGTTTTTGCCCGTTGTCACAGATCTCCTCTGTGCCATCTTGGGTCCCAGTTGTTGCTGTTACTTTATTTCGGTGCTAAATACAATCATCTCATCGTGAAATTTAAAGGCATTTGTGGATTTACTTTGCAGAAATGCTGATTGGAATATGGATTTAACATAGGGACCCTAAAATGAATCAATCCAATCTTCATTTTTTTTCTTTATATCAAAGGAGTCAAAAAATTAAAGGACACAATTAATTTCTTAATTTTTATTTGCTGCACTGAATTAACTCTAGAAGTCTGTTGAAAATATTTCAGAGGAATTCTCCGCCACTTTCTTGAAAGCTTTGCTTCTCTTCGCCATCTGGAAGGCAAGTACACTTTTTTCACATTTCAGACTGCCGCTCTGCTTTTGTGTGAGAGCGAGTTCTTTGGTGTTAGCTTTTACTTTTCTGACACCTTCCAAGCTTTTCCATCCTCTTCACATACACTCACATTTCTGCTTCACGCAGAAATGTGAGTGTATGTGTTTACACCCAAGTGTATTTTCACTAACACACATTCTCACTTCAGACCGCGCGGCCTAAAAGCACCATCACTGTAAACCTTTATACGCCCGGGGTGAAGCATTTCTCTCTGCTGATACTGAAAAAGAAGGAAAAACATAATGTTTTGGTCACATTTTAATAAAATAATGGCCACAGTTGTTGTTGTGTGGTACAAACTCTGAATCAAGTCGTTTTCTTTTATCTAGAGTCTCTTTTACACGTAGCGCGTAACAGGAGACTGTGTCAGGCTTGTTCTTAACTACCAGAAATGCTAAATTTGGTTTAGGTGACATGATGCAAAAATTACGCTGCAGGAATTGTCGTGTTTTATTTATATCGCGGATTTGTGATTTGGTCCTTCTTGTCATTCGTCGTTCCTTGAATTTGATTTCGCCGATGGTCCTCACTGACTTTCGTTCTTGAATCTTGTCATCTCTTCAGTTAGACACTCGTGAAAATGACCTTTCTTCTTCACCTTCGAATGTTTGCGTTCTTTCGGTTTTGCACCAGTTGCATGACGGAAACGTCGCTGTGACGTCTTTAGACAATTCCCTGCTCAAGTTACACATAGGCTCAGTCTGAAATTACATTGACTTTGTAGTAGAGATCTGCAGAGAAAAGCCCCCAGACGTCTGCATTAGCTTATATTATTCCTCTTGATAAATTCAGCGTTGTAGAGCGTGTATGAAGAAGGCTTCATTGTTGTTCTTGAGCTCAGCTTCTATGGCTCCTTCGTACCTGGTCTTAGGTCATAAAGGTCTTTTGATAATCTTAAATCCAAATTTGTCTTCTTTTTGGTGAAGTTCTCTCTTTGATTTCACTTGCCGTTGAGTTTGAATACAAGATCAACTCTCCTCAGCCTTTTAGAGTCAGTTTTGTCAAGTGATTCTTTCAAATCCGTCTCCACGGGTCCTTATGTCTTCATGTTGGTCCAAATTCCTTTTTCTTCTTCGGGGGTCATGTTCTCAGGAGTTCCTCTCCGTTTTAAAACGATCCTGGAGGTTAATGTGTTTGAGGGAAAACCGCAGCTTCTTCCTGTCTTGCCTCTTTTGCCCCCATACTTGTATTTTGGGGGTATTGTGTGTTTGTTTGCAGATGATAACGCTTTATATTTCACCAGTTGATGTGAAGACTTCTCTTGGTCTTTTGGATCTTTCCACCTTCGTTCTACTCCTAATGTGTACATACAGAGTATTTATATCATCAGAGCTGCTTGGTCGTGGAGTCTGTTAGTCCTGTACAGTGAACGTAGAACCTGTTTGGTGTATTTGTTGTGACTAACAAGACTGTCTGCCTGGCACTGGCTAGTTCTTCAAATGAGCATATTTACTGTTTAAAATGTATATTTGGGAGAAAATCTTAAATTGTCAGTGTTCTGCTGACATCTTTAGGTGTTTACTGAAGATCTTGTGTGTCCTTTTTTTTGATAGAAATGATAATTTATCAATGGGACACATTTACAGTTTATAATTTTGGCATCACTGACTGGTGTCAATTATTTTGTTCTGGCTTGGAGGTTTTCCAGCATGGCTCATTTTTGCACATCATACCTAAACTGTTGGTCTGGACTTTATTTAAAAAATGTTAAAACAGTTTTATTCCTAGATCTTTATGCAGAAAGATAAATATATCTACAATATACACCCGTTTCTGCCAGTGTGATGAAAAAACACTTTCTGAATAAACTTAATCTGTATTTCAAAAAATATAATTACTAATTTTAATAGTAATAATGACTTTCTTTAAATATTGACTTAGTATCTCAAACTAATGACTATGTTTCTTAAAATTATGGCTAACTCATTATTTTGAGAAAGTATCTTATTTAAGATTCTAAATTAGTTTCTTAGTATTTTGAGGAGATTTCTTATTATTTCTATTATTTCGAGACTAAATAATTATTTTGAGAAAATTTCTTATTATTTTCACATAAATCTCAACAAAGGAAGCTCATTATTCTAAATAATTAGTCATTGTTTTGATATACTTTTTGACAAAGTATCTTATTTAGAGATTCTTAATTATTATTTTGAGAAGGTGTCTCATTATTTCTAAATAATTATTCCTTATTTTGATGTACTAACTCATTATTTTGAGATTCTCACTTATTATTTTGACAACATATCTTATTTAAAGAGTCTAAATCATCATTTCTAAATAATTATTCCTTGTTTTGATTAACTAACTCATTATTTTGAGAAAGTTTCTCATTACAGTCACTTGCAATATCTTTATTTCCCTCATCACACTGAAAGAAATGGGCTTCTGTATTATAAGTATATAAACAAATTGATATTTATAGAGTTTTCTGTCTAACTCAGATTGAACATTAGATTTTTTTGACTTTTTGTAGTGGGGTCCCTGGCTTTAGTTCTTTATTTTCCTCTCTTCCTTCCCCTCCTTCCTTTCCTCCTCTCCTCTGTCCTTCTTATTCTCCTGCCTCCATCTCCTTACAGTTTCATTAGTGCTGTCAGAAAGCTTCTAACACTGTGACACACCTGTAAACCCGAGCGTGTCAAAGCTTTTCACAAGTTCTTCCTCTCCAAAAAAAAAAACCATCCAGCAGCTCGTCAGACGGGTTTCTGAAAACACAAACACACACACACACACACACACACACACACACATATGTCAAGTCCAGCGAATCCAGACAGCTTTGAGATCTTAATCTTTGGTTTTCTCCAGCACTCTTAACAGTTTGAGAAAATATGTTTTTGGCAGCCTCTCTGGGGAGGAAAGGTGAGAAAAATAAAGAAGGCAGAGAGGAAGGGCAGAAGAGTAAGTAACAAGTGAGGAAGATCAGGGCATCCACCCAGAAAAGGGAGGTTTTTTGTTAAGGGTAGTGAGCCGAAATGTCTAAAAGAACCTTCTGGGAGTTTTTTTTTCTTTCTTCCCAAACAAAAATGCAACATGTGATGCAATTATTAAAAATGTTCAAAAATTACAGATACATTAGTTTTTACCACAACCACAAGCAACTTATATCTATGACCCTTTTTACATTTTTGGGCTCCAAAAATAAAATTGCTGTGATTTTCTTTTTCTCTGATGTGCAATTACCAGATTGATCGTGTTGCAAAAAAACAAAACAAAAAAAGTCTATTCACATAGTTTTAACAACAAATGTTCAGTTCTGAATTTCACACTAAATTAAATTAGCTATTTTTCTTGTTAATTTTTATGAAATCTGATTATTTATTGTATATAGAGTACACTCAAACTAAATAATGAAAAGTGTGTGTAATGTAGTGCATGTATATCAGCTTCCCTTGATGTAACACAAAGGGAGTTGGAGCAACATATGTGTGTTGTGTTAAATATGTTTGTTAATTTATTGTCCAATAAAGATGACACGGTAGGTGACAAATGTCTGCCCCTCTTTTAAGCTTCATATACACTGCTTTAAGATTAAAGGGGACCCTTTATTTTTGTCCTATATAAAAACATCACAGTGAAGTGTATCTTTTATGTTTTTGGGTCATTTATGACAACATACTATACTATGACATTTTCAGTCGTTTCAGTCGACATGCTATATTATGATGTTTTTGGACTTTTTTTTCCCGACATCCTATACTATGATGTGTCTCCACATACTATTTTTTGTACATGTCATGTTTTGACATTTTTTGACAACACCATTATACAGCATTTTGAAAAAAAAAAAAAACCCACAATATAGCATGTAACAACAAAAAGGGAGAAAATGGCCAAAAAAACCCATACTATACTATTGAGAAAATTGTCAAAACATGAAATGTCCAGAAAAACATGTTATACTATAGAATGTTGAAAAAACACCCAAAAACATCACGATATGAAATGATAAAATGTCCACAAATTACCAAAGATGTCACATTATACTATGGCAAAAAATGTCAAGATATGACATGTCTCAAAAACAGTTGAAAATCGCATGAAATACCTTGCCTACACATACCATGGCATATGGTGTTGCAAAACGGGCAAAAAAAACATAATATTGCACGTCAAAAAAACACACAAAATGCGAAACTATAATAGGGTGAAAAAAGTCAAAATATAACGTCTCAAAAACAGCTAGAATATAGCATGAAAAAACATACTGAGACACGCCATATCAAGTTGTTGTACAAACACCATAATATAGCATGATTAAAAACAACAAAAATACGACACTATATTATGAGTAAAACTGCCAAAATTTGTCATGCCCCAAAAACAGGCGAAAGCTGCATAAAATGTTGTGCAGACACACACCATAACATAGAATGTGGAAAAAAGGGCCAAAAATACCCATAATATGGCATGTCGAAAAAATGACCAAAGAAAACTGCATAAAATAGCTTGCTTGAACAGGCCATTTCAAAGAATGTTGCAAAAACGGCAAAAAACACCAAAATTTGGCATGTAAAAAAAATGACCAAAAAAGCAAGGCTATAGTATGGCAAAAATGTCA
>NC_056482.1:27973742-28075406 GCF_008729295.1 Plectropomus leopardus
GTTAATATTTGAGTTGAATATGGTCCTTGACGCCCCTGCAGCTTCCTGTGTGTCTGTCAGTGTGAGCGGCTCTCCTCTCCGCCTCTCAGGACGCAGAGCTCCGCCTCGGATGCTGCTGCTGTTTATCTGATTACCGCGATACAAGAGCTGCGTCTCCTTAAAGCGACACGCCGCTTTAATTAATGAGACCGCCGGAGAGAAGAGGAGGGAGACGCCGAGGATGCAGATGAAGAGAGAAGCAGCATCCGCCGGTCGCCCTCCATCTTCTCCCTGCAGGAGGACGCCGCGTGTCGCCGCTTCGTTTCACCGCCTTGAGGTGCTGATACCGGGTGTAATCTGAACCCGCATGCCTGCAGGAAAACCTCCAAGATCCCCCCCGCCTCCCTCCTCTGCTCTCCATCCTGCGATGCATGCACTGTCGATGCGTCACAGCCGTTCATCCTGCGTCGTTTCTTCCGCGTCGCAGCCTCCTTGCATGTTTGGGTTATGAAATCGGCTGCAAAAACGCGGCCTCCTCTCTCCTGCTCCACACATGGACTCTGTAGCCTCCATGGCTTATGTTAAACGCGTCAACATTTCCGCGGATTGCGCGTCCTTGCTCGCCTACCCGGCCTTTTGCTTCTCTACTCTCCTGTTCGCCGCCCATGCGTCACCGCTGCCGCGCCACCGCATCTCCGCCTCTTCCGCACATGGACTCTGAGATCTAACGTCGTCTGCGCGTCTGCCGCTGATGCGGTGCGCCTGGGTGCTCGCCGTCTCCTCGTCCTGGCCGCTCAGTGATCCTCCGCTCCGGGGGGGCTGGTGTCCGCAGAGAGGCAGGATGGTGCGGATCGCCAGCGCGCTGGGGCTGGTCATGTTCAGCGTGGCGCTGCTCATCCTGTCGCTCATCAGCTACGTGTCAATCAAGAAGGACTTCATGCTCAGCACCCCCAGATACGGAGCCAACGGAGGACCCAGGATGTCCATGTTCCACGCGGGGTTTCGGTGAGTCCGGGCGGGCCTGTGAAGCAGCTGTGTGGGCTGCATGCTGACATCACATCAGGAGTATTTTTAGTTCATTTAGGTGCTGACAGGGTAGAAATAACAGCTGAATGTGGCCTACAGTTGATACAGAATGTGAATCTTGATTTTCTTAAATTCTCATGAATGATTATTGTTGTTTTTCTAGTTTTGCAGCTGAACTCTCACCTCACAGGCTGTGCTGTCAGGGTGGAGCCATCAGATCATAAAAACACACAAACTTTATCCACTGAAACATCTTTTCTGTGTCTCGGTGAGGAGCATCCGATCAGATGAAGGCCTCTCTGCCGTCTGAGGCCTGACAGCTCTGTGCCGCTGTGCTCATGCAGAATTAGTCAGTCTCTATTGTTTTGTTACTCAGCGTAAAAATAGGTGTCAAGTTTCTCAGAGTATACTGTGTTAAAATGTTCATAATCATCATCTAGGGCCAAAAATATTGCTATGATTTAGGGGCTGTTTACACGACAACAGTTCTTGCATGGTACTTTTGTTGCTTTTCAGACTGTCGTTCACATGACAACAGTGTTTTGGGGGCCTAAAATGCAAACTTCAAAAACCGATGATCAGCATGTACATGTGGATCCATGTACATGCTGATCATTCTCCCAATGTTATCATATAAACCTAAATTTCTGTTAGCCTGCAATTGCTGGTACACGAGGGCTGATAAGGGCCAATGAGTGCACTAATGTAGGACACATGACAAAAATAGGGGCGCCAGACGCTCACCAACAGCTGATCATCAGCTGGTGTGTCAGGGCCCTTAGGCTACTTTGCTTTTAAGCACATATTGTTACATTTCCGCCTAGCGTCGTCACCACTCGAGCGTTTAGGAACCCCAAAAGGGGAGACCTTTGAAAATGCTGCTCTCTCTTTTTTAGTTTGTGCAGCATTTTAGAAATGGAGACTTTTAAAAACAATGACACAGACACCTACATTCACTTCCAAATTGTGTCTTTTCAGTCACAATGTGTCAAGCAAAAATATTATTTCTAGGCCTACATATCTTTTATGATTTAATCCACCTTGTGTCGGTAACGTTAATTCTTTCCTTTTGCCGTGGCTTCCTCCGGAGATGGATAAAGCTCCTGGTGGTGCTGCTGTGATACGTCGCCAACTCCTAATCTGTTTTCTGCCGCCTTGACCACCTTATACTCGTGTTATTTTCAGTAACAGTTCATCGTCAGTCCAGGCGAATAAATATCTGTTCTTACCCATTGCCATCTATGTAGTATTTTCTGCCGTGAGTATGGATGGAGATTATTTCTGAAATGGTGCTAAAATGCTCATGTATGTGGAGATAGTTATTTTCTTTTTTTAAATGCCATATTAGCATTGATGTGGTGCTATTCTATAGTTTAACACTGGTTGTGAACATAAATTCTGTGCTGTGCAATGGTCCAATATTGCTGAATTTCTTCTGATAATTGGCTTCTTTGTAGCAACAGTTCAGGGAAGACTCACGACATTATCCCTTTGCACAAATTCAGCTCAATACGGAAATAGTTTAGGATCATTATAGTCGTACACAGCGCCCTGACCTCCACCTCACCTTCGGGATGAACTGGAACACCGTCTGTGAGTCAGACCTCATCTGACAACACCAGCGGGTGACCTCACTGATGGTCTGGTGTTGGGAACGAATCCCTGCAGCCACGTTTTGACATCTGGTGGAAAGTCTGAAACCAGAGGAGAGGACGCTGTTATATTACTGCATTAATGCCCATAGATCATCAATTATATGGTTGTGATCTTAAGGTGTCCACATCAATTACAGTCTCCCTAACTCAGGGGAGACTCAGCAGCCGAACATTTATCTATGATCTGTTAAGGAGCAACTAGAGTGAGAATAGCTGCTCCACCTCAACAGTCTACCTTAAAGGAGCCTCGTCAGTTTTAATTTGAAATTACGGGCTAACCAGCTTCGCTCCAATCAGCAGCTGGAAGAACGACACAGGAGTTTTGCTGGGGTCTTGAGGAGTTGTATTTACTGACAAACAGCCCAAATTGTTCTCACACTGCACTGCTACAGTTAACTTCTCTGCTCCGGTCGCTGCAGCCTCCCTGTCACTGTCACCGGCACACACATGCTCACTTTCTTTCTGTTTCGGCTGCACTCTCGCTACGCACAGAATCTGGCACCAAAATAAGGCACCGAAATCTGCGTCATGATTCAGTCAAGCAGGTATTGCTAGTATGGGAACCAGTACACACTTCTCTTAAATCAACTGAGATTCTTCAAATTGAGCAGTCAGTTCTGGGGATGTTTCAGTCCCCAGATTAAGCTGCAGAGTGAACGATTCTTGTTTTCATGCTGCTCTCAGGTGCAGGCAGCTGCAGACCCAGAGTGAGTCTGAGTGAGACGGAGGCAGCTTCCTGCAGAAGATGGGACATCAGCCAAATTTTATTTATATAGCACCGTTCAAACATATTGAATGCAATTCGAAGTGTTTCTCAGTTTGATTGAAGACACAAAAACAACATATAAAATGGATCTTAATAAACAGAATAAGTATAAACAATAAAAATATGATCGTAAGACGCTCCATAAAAGCCAGACTAAAAACATAGGCTTTTAGTTTATGTTTAAAAAGAGGAATAATTAATTACTTAATCGTCTAAATGATTGTTTTAAGTATTTATTCTGCGTTTTTTTAGGAACACATGCTGTATGTTTTTTGTTTGAGTTTATTTTGTACTGTATGTAAAGTCATATCTAAGACAAATTTTTGTCACGACAGACATTAAAGATTCTGAATCTGAGTCGGAGGAGAGCAACTCTGAGAATTTAAAATCAATGCCAAAAACAGCGGAAAGTTTTTAAAACAGGCGTAATGTGCACTTTAGTCAGAACTCGTACTGCAGAACTCTGAATTAGTTGATTAATTGTGTCCTTTAGTCGTCCAGAAAGGGGAGCGTGACAGTAGTCCAGCCTGCTCGTCAGAGCAGCATGCATCTCTGTGTTGCTCGGAGAGAGAAACGGCCTGACTTTGAAAGTATTTTTTAAATAACGCCAGCGAGAGGGAAGGCAGCATTGGCGGTAAATTGCCAAACCGTGGTGATATGTTGCTTTGTCGCTGTGGTGAGAAGAAATCCAAACCATCACAGCAGAAAATGGACGTAAGGAGGGACGGAGGAGCTGTGAGGGAATCTAGTTCACAGCTGTGGGATTAAGTGACAGATGCCCTGTTTGCCTTCAGGCTGATACACGCTGACGGAGAAACACACTGACACTTTAAACCAGCTAATCTGAGCAAAACCGTCTCCTCATTCAAAAAACAATCAGCCAATCAGTGCCGTCCATCACTGACATCCGAGATATGATGTGCAGTGTAAAATCTGACAAGGTGATCTTACATAAAATAATCCTGGAAACTGACTGCCTGGAAAAAGCAAAATAAACATAACTACTAATAGTTTACTTTATAGCTAATTGTTATGTTTACTTAATTTTACAAAGTCGATTATACTTAAACATGACAGTTGAAATGACCTGGTTCAGTTTAAGTGTTAGCAACTTCTGTAAACCAAGTTAGTCTGACTTAACTTTACTGAAAAAGTTGACCAGCTTCAAATAATTATTTCAATCCGTAAAAAATAAATGAATCAAGTTTTGATTCAACTGCTTTGAAATTGACTTAAGAAAACTTAATTAATGTATATTTTTTAAAAGTTTTCTCTAAAGTTGACATGACAAAGAGGTTTGACTATTAAAACACAGCTATTAAAAACTGCTTTTAATGTGTAATTAATGTCATGTGAATTTTAATGTTGTGAGTATTTTATTGTGTATTTTAGTGTCTCTGAGTTCCTTGAAAAGCACTCTATAAATAAATGTATTATTATTATTAAATATGAAGTTAGGAGACATGTCATGTTAACATGTCTAAGAATCAAATTCAAACAAATATGATAAAATAGTTTGCAATCAGCAGAATACAGATATATAGCACAGAGAACTTGGTTTACTGAAGCTGCTAAAACTATTGATTTAATTCAACTTGTCATTTTTAAGTGGCAACAACTTTATAAAATTAAGTAAATATGGCTAATTTTTGAGGAAACTTAATAACTCTAAATATAATGTAAACATAAATTAAGACATATTTACTTACAATTTTCAAGGCAATTGGTTTTCTAAATTTTCAAAGTAAAATCAACCTGTCAGATTTTACAGTGTAGTCTCCCTGATTATACTGATTAATTATGATAAAGTACATAGTTTGTGCACTTACTGCTAAAAAAGTGAATTGGGAAAATGAGAATGTGGTGGAACTGGGCCACAGTATTTACACCTGGCTTTACTGCATTTTTACTACATCTGATCCCAGTCTGTTGACACCTGAACAGCAGGGCGGCTGCAGCACGAAAATCATTCTGTAAATCTTTTGTCGTCCGACATGTTGGGTCAGGTCCGGGCTGCGATGCTAAAACAGCGTCGTTCTGATGGAGGCTCTGGAGGCCAGCGAACCGTCCTTGGATCTGATTTACGGTGTGAGAGCCACATTCATTTTCCTCCCGCCTGTAATCATTTTCCTCCTCGCTCGCCGTCACCGCGGGCCAAGGTTACGCTCAGAGTGAATTAGATTTAAAGGTGGGCAGCATTTTGAAGTGAAAACACTCCGGTGGACAAATCTATACCAGCTTCCTGCTGTGTTGTTGTAGAATGAGAGTTTATGATCGGGAACAGGGTGAAAGTTTTGTTTTTTTCTCTGAAAGCAGAACACTCTTTTTTTTCTCCGAACACATTGAGGCCTTGTTTATGCTCAACACATTCTCACTCCGAACGTGTCGCATGTCAGTGACCTTCCACGTTTACCCATGTCATTTTAGGTATCCGTCTGCACCGGCTGTTTACGCTCCGGGATGCTGTTACCGCGAAGTCACAGCATGCAGAAAGCAGCGTGGTCCTTATGTTTTCACAACAGCGCCGACTGTCAAAACGGTTAGGTTAAGGCAAAGAGGGTTCAGCTTGGCTTTTGGCGCCATGCTCGCACAAAAGCACTGACAGAGAGGTACTATTTGACGAGTTTGGAGTTGTTTTGCTCGATGGAGCGTCACTGTGCGCGTTGGCTCTCATCATACTTGCGATGCTTTTATTCAAGTTCCAGGACAGACGCAGGACAGTGTTCGAGGTTTGGTAATGCCATTTCTACTATGTTAGATATTTGAGGAGGCTATGTAGTAAATCAGGACGGGATTATGGGGGAATCTCGTGATCTCGTGATTTAAGCTACCTCGAAGGGTAATGTTATTTGGGCTGACGTTAAGGGGGAGAGTGAATTTATAAACATAGAAACCATTAATACTTGAATTTATTGGTTTTAGGAACCTGAAAGCTTCCATTGTTTTCAAAAAATGTTGATAAGTTGTGAGGATTCATCCTTTGAGAACCGTGAACGTCTGTACCAAATTCTTTGATGGGCCATTTGGCTGATGTCGAGATATTTTAGTTTTTATATTCATACAGCACCATTTGAATTGTTTTCGCAGAATAAATTAGTAAAAAAAAACTGCTTTACCACTATGATAAAATATTTCTTTTTTTTTCAGTTAAAGTGACTGAAAATATGGTTTTCTCGTTTACATTTTCTTGTAAATAATCTCATCCACTGTGACCAAAAATGTCTGTGCCCATTATATTTTTCATTTTCTCAATGATTTGAAATTACTGCAAAAAAATGCCATACAACTCAAATGATCACCGGTGGAGCTGCATTAGATCTGTTTAAAGTGTTGGTTTTTTTTACAATAAAATATATCAAGTAAGTATTTGAAATGCACTTTACCTCTGCATGCCAGCTCTTGACTGAGTATACTTCAGATGCTCCTTTCTGTCAGTTTAATGTCATTTTACAGTCACTAATGATGATTAAGATAAGAGTGAGTTTGTTTTTTTGTTTTTGTTTTACATTCCTCCTGCAGCGAGAGGCCGCCTCGTAAACCTGACCTGAGGTGAATACAGAGTGCTGAAGTTTTAATTAAAAACATGAGGATCTTCTCTGTCTTCCTTTTACCGTATTTTAATGTTTATATTTTTCTACGGGAGTTTGATTTTTAACTGTTTTTAATCTATCTATCTATCTATCTATCTATCTATCTATCTATCTATCTATCTATCTATCTATCTACGGTCTCATCCTGAGCATCGAGCTGTTTGTGTCTCTAACTCTACACAACATAACGAGTCTATGACCCTGAATTTTCTCTGAAGCCTTTTGGATGGTGTGGTGTTGGATTGGAAACAGCATGAAATTAAAAAAAAAGAAAAAAAAAACAGACTAATCCTAAGAGTAAAAGATTTTAATGAAATTTCCAAACTTTAATCTATTTTAGTAGTGTTTTTGTTACATATTGACTATAGGAAACTTGAAGTAATATGGAAGATTTTAGTTATCTTTTGGGCTGTCCTGAATACCATTTTTGGGGCTTCGAAGATAATTATCAGTGAATATTCAAAGCTACACAACCTGAACCCTACTCTACTTTAGCAGGACTTAGTGCTTCAACCTGTCAGGGCTGCCATAGAACCTTAAAAAGCCTTAAAATGCCTTGAATTTCTTAATTTAAAAATAAGGCCTTAATTTGTAGTAAAATGAGTTCAATTAATCTTTCAAAAGTCTTAAAAAGTTTTCAGACATGGGAGATAGGAATGGATGAATTTCAAAAATAATTGGCAACATCTACTTTTTGAAAGATAATTTGCCAAGTTCCCCGTTTTAAACTCACCATGATGGGAGCCCAGGTAGCAAAATCTCACATGAGGAGTAAAAAACACAAAATTGCTGAGAAAACTGGGCACTTGGTAAGTAAACTAAATAGATTAGGGGAGGGAGGAGAAGGTGGAAGGTGGACTATTGCACGCAAAGTTATTAAGCTCAAACGCAGTGGGTCGCGCCACATCACGAGATGCAAAGCAAGCACTCCACTAGGCCTACAGTTTCCAGCCACGGTTAAGGGTCCATATTTCGTCTTACCTCTTCTTTCTCCCTGGACAGCCAATTTAATAGCTTGAAGCGAAGGTCAATGACAAAATTTAGGACTCATCCGTGTCTGGCACTTGCCGCCTCCTTTCAGTTTCCTCCAGCAGTTTACTGGTGAGAAAACAAAACAAAAAACAAAGCATTCAAATGCTGAATTGGACATTAATTACCATTGCAAGAAATGAATATTCAAAGCTTCAAAGCATTTAGGTCAGCCCAATTTATCTTCCAAACAAGTTTCTTATTTTTTATTTGTGGTTCTATCCTTTGAATTGTGCATGTTTGAGGATTACTGACAAAATATTTATTCCCCAAAGCACCTCCCAAAAATATTATTTTAATCCCAATCTTAATTATGTAGGCTAAAAATGTATATTTTTGGTGTCAGGCGCAAAACTCATATCTAGCACATCATTTTTTCTAATTCCTTAAAAAAATAGCAATTTTGGAGATAGGAGTTTTGCACCCAACAGCAGCAATATGCAAAATCTTTTTCAAATCCAGGATATATCAAAGTGTCCGATATCACTACAAAAATCCAAATGAACATTTGAGAAATCTTAAAACAAGTGAGACAGTTGCAGTTTGTTCAAATTAAATACATGTATTCTTCTGGGTAAATTCAAATCAGTAGATATTTCATGCTGATCCTGATTTGGCACTGCACCTCCCTGGCTGAGCATCACTGGCTTCAAAGACGGCAGACGGCTGCAACAACAAAATGAAGCTGCTGGAGGTCTGACTGCCATCAGATCCAGGTCAAACAGTATTTTATGCATACTTTATAATGGTTGTCACAGAGGTGGGGTTTGCCATGCAGGACAGTGTAAGTTACAGAATGTTTGATCGTAAACTGAACTGTCCTGATGCAGTAAACGCCACCGATCTTTTCCTCATGCAAGATGATCCAAACTTAACTTGCAAATACTATTTGACCAGCTGTGTCTGTCATAGCAGAGTCTCGACCTGAAACCTTGACATTTTGATGTTAAGTTAAACGCAGAGGAGGAATACTGTCAAAGAAGCGAGTTTAAATCAAATTTCAAACACTGTGGAAAATCCTGAAAAACAGATGTGATACAGAGTTATAGAAAACCTGCACTGAATACTCCTCTGATTTAAGACGGAAGTCATTCTATCAGGAGAAACTGCATCGAAAATGTCAAGGTTTCCTTGCAAAAAATAAGACAGAAAAGCTTACGAAGTAAATAATAAGCTACATTGTTATTCTACTGGATAAGTTCTGGCTTTAAGGCTTTAATAAACTTCCTCAAGCTGGTCATACACTGTACGATTTTAGAAATGTTAATTCCAACTCATACTGTACAAGTAAATCGTCTGCAATGTAAAGCCAAAGCTTGTGTGTAATGTTCTCACACTGTACAGTCCGCTCATCAAGCCACAACCTGAGAGCTCATACTGTACGTGTAAAAACCGCCCATCGACCCCTAAGGACCATCCTGGCTATTGACAATTGTCAATAATGATTCATTTGTAAGGCACAAATTAGCAACAATGACTTGTCCATTTTCCAGAAAGAACTGTAGGCAAACAGCTACTTTTACAATTGTTAACTTGACAGCTAACGCTAATGATCCTTGTTATAAAGTTGCTACCAGCCATAAACTGCACTCCCTACATTATGTCAGTTTGTTGCTAACATTAGTTTTAATCAGGGTGAAAAATTAACTTTTTTGTTCAATGGTTAGTGATTGAAATTTTACCAGCCACTCAATAAATTACCATTGTTTTGGCTGGTATTTGGTCATACTTTCTGTCCAGCATCATGTTGCCATGGCGTTTTCAGATGCTCTGTTTGCCACTTCGCACAGGCAGTTCGGGAGCAGATGAGCGGCCCTCGCTCCCCCCTGTGCACTACACGGCAAACCACGCCCAAGAAAGCTGAAATCAGCCCAATTCTAAAATAAGTCATGAACCTCAAAAATCGATAAAAAACGGGCTAAAATCGTACAGTGTATGCTTGACTTTAGCAGCATTGGAAGAGTTGAGGCTTCTTGCACTGCAAAGACAAATGTTCATCTTATCAAGTATGTCGACCATCTGTTCAGATCATATTTACCAACAAAGTGACAACATTAGATTCCTTGTGGAGTTAAAATGTGATTAACTATCATCATTTTAAGATTTGGATTGTTGTTTTAAAACCATCCTGAATGTGAAGGAACTACATGAAACCAAATGAAGGATTTTATTGCCAAATTAAATGAATAACTTGCTAAGATGGACAGAATTTCTGCAACAGTTTGGCCTTATTGCTCATCCTCCCACAGTTCACTGGGGTGGTTTTATTATACATGAGAGTGAGGGAAATGTGCGTTTACACTGAGCTGAGAGTGTAAATGAAACTGAATCTTTTTTTTTTTCACTGCAGTTGTTTTCCTAAAGGAACAAACCCTTATGTATTTGCCGAATGGCTCAAACACTTGCACATTTCAATCGACTTCTTTTGGAAGCATTTTAGCTTATGAAGAGGGCGATACTGGCGAGAAAAAAGACGTAATATTAGTAATAATCATTTTCTGCAGAGCCCTTCTGAAGCTTTATATCTGTAGTTTTGGACATCATTTTTACACCAAGAAACACGAGTTGTCAGGTGATCTCACTTTCAGTTTTTAAGGAATTTCATCACCGAGCTGAAATGTATGTGCAAGATATTTCAACAAAACCAAGCCAGCAGATATTAAATCTGTGCTGTTTCTTTCAAACTAAAGTAAACGTTTTCATGCATTGGAATAAAATGAGGTGTCTGATTGATTGTATGAAGTCAATACTTATTTTTTCTTTTGTAAAGAAGCAGGAAAAACGCTGATAACCAATGCATGGCAAACAAATTTAACAGAATATGAAAAAAGCACAATCTCAGATTTGTTCTTTGCAAAATTAATGCACCCAAATTTTCAGCATTTTTTTGCATTTTAGTTTCTGATTAGAACTGGTGTATGACAGCTTTTACGGTGGTTTTGATAATCTGATCAAAGTGTTGGCTTGTTTATAACCTGACGGCTTGTGAATCTCGGCATGATCGATAAATGATTTTTTAATATCTGCAATGCAGGTAAATGAGGATCAACTGTTTTAAAAGAGCTAAAATGCTCCTTAAAACATTTTGAAGTGCAAGTGGATGAAGCCGGCCTCCTCTAAACACAGGAAGAAAGGGTTAACGTCTGTGACTCTATCTCCTCCTCTTCCTCCTAATCTGTTTAGCTCCCAGCTGGCACTGAAGTATCTGGATCCAGCTTTCACCCCTCTGACCAACTCTCTCAGCGAGGACCTGCAGAACTCCTCCAAATGGACCTACAACAGCACTGCTTTTTTACAACTGAAGTAGGTTACACACACCGCCTTTGTCTCTCTGTGGTGGTTTTTGGCTGTCCTGAAACCCGGCATGCTTTGAGCACTTACAGCAGTGAGCAATTCTGTTGAATTTCAATCTTTAAATCTGCTTAAAGGGACACTTTGCCTGTTTTCAACCAGCTCTGTATCATAACAAAGTGTGTAGTATGTGTAAATATACTGTAGTAAACCTCTATCGATGTTTACACACCAAGCCGACACTTGATAACTAGCAGTGACGAAACCCCCCTGCTGCGTCGCCTCACGTCGTTGTTTTTGAGCCAAAAAGTTGCACAGACAACCGACAGCCAAACAACAACAAAGATTCTGTGACTGAGTTGCACATTTATTGCCTCAAATGTTTTCAGAAAGATGTTTTAGTTACCGTTTAACTGTAATTCAAGATCATTTCTTGCCAGCCAGCCACCATTGTGTCAAACGGACAACTTGCATTACATCACCTACCAGCGGCAGCGTTTATTGGTCTGGTGTGGCACAGTGCATTCTGGTAGTTGTAGTGTGGTTGTTTTTAACTCTTCACCAAATGCCACAGTCCATTTTCAATGTTTTCTCTGGTCTGGTCACCTGTTTCTAAAGTATTTGCGTTTGTACTGCATAGACAAAAGACCATCTTCCCAGCAATGAAATACTTCTTTAAATCTGACTTTTTGGCTTTCACTAAGTATGCAGTGACTTACAAAAATGTGTTTCTGTCTTGCAGAAAGGAGATCTCTAAATACATTGACATCCCCCACAACTTCACTCTGATCAGAGACTCCGTCCGAATCGGACAGCTGATGCACTACGACTACTCCAGCCACAAATACGTCTTCTCCATCGGCGAGAACTTCCGCTCACTCCTCCCCGAGGTCTCGCCGATCCTCAACAAGCACTACAATAACTGCGCCGTCGTTGGCAACAGCGGCATCCTCACCGGCTCGCGCTGTGGCCCCCAGATAGAGAAGTTTGACTTTGTCTTCCGCTGCA
Organism: Plectropomus leopardus; assembly: GCF_008729295.1. Taxonomy (NCBI): domain Eukaryota; kingdom Metazoa; phylum Chordata; class Actinopteri; order Perciformes; family Serranidae; genus Plectropomus; species Plectropomus leopardus. The sequence continues at coordinate 27,986,087 of NC_056482.1, forward strand.
ACTTTGCACCAACCGAGATCTTTAAGAAGGACGTTGGGCGTCGGACCAACATGACGACCTTTAATCCCAGTATCTTGGAGAAATACTACAACAATTTGCTGACCGTGCAGGACAGGAACAACTTCTTCTTGAGTCTGAAGAAGCTCGACGGCGCCATCCTGTGGATCCCAGCGTTTTTCTTCCACACGTCAGCAACGGTGACAAGGACGCTGGTCGACTTCTTCGTGGAGCATCGAGGTCAGCTGAAGGTCCAGCTGGCCTGGCCCGGAAACATCATGCAGTATGTCAACAGGTAAGACAGCCAGTACCATCTGCTGGAGGTGAGCTGTTTGCAGAGAAGCAGTTTGTTGTCTTGGGCTCTTCATCTAATATCTGCCATGGCTGTTTCTGCTTTTACATTCCTCCCGTGGTATCAGTTGGCTTGTTTTTATTGAAAAAAGTCGCAAATAAGGTCCTGCCCATTCAGCGAAATATACACACTCCCTTGTTATTGTGATATTTACAAGCTTTTATGCTGTGTTCACACTGAATGCTATTAAAATACAGCTGCCAGAGTATTTTTGGAGCATTTTGCAACTTGCGGAAATTCGCTCCCAACAGCTGTGGTTGTGCTTGTGTTAGCTAGGAGACGCAGCTAACGGCTAGCCTGGTTTGCTGTGAAATATAATATAAAGCTAGAGGTAAATACTCAAGCTCCATGCCCTGAAGCAGTCTTTTTTTTATTACTCATCTAAGACTGAACTGAATATTTTTGGGTTGTGGCACTGGAGGACGTCATCTTTGTGATTAATCGAGAAAATAATAAACAGATTACCTGACAATGAATATACTCATTAGTTGCAGCCCCTATTTAGTGGCAACTGTTTTTCCAGTCCAAGAAGTGCAAGATGGTTCATAATGAAGTGATCTGAGTTAATAGTTCCTCTATAGCACCTCTCAGTGATTTTCGGTCACCCAATTAGAGGTTATTGACCACCGGTAATGATGGTCAACACTGTCACCTAAAAGTTAAAGAACACATTACACATCTCTCTCGCTTTGTTTGTATGTCTGGGATTAAAATGTCCATTTGTGTCTTTGTCCTGTTTGTCGTTATTGTGCTTGTATGTTATTGAGCTGCACTCTTTATGGCAAAGAAGAGATTTAGGCTCCAAAGCCGGATTATAAAGAAACAGCTATTTAGTGAAAGGTATGGCACGGAGCTGTAACTGTGTGTGCAGAGGGATTTAGGTCCGGTGCTTAGTGTTGTAGCAGCAGAATGGGCTGCTCGTACAGTAGCTTAATCTTCACCAATCCCATTAAAACTACCTGCTCTGGAAGAATTACCACGTTTAAGCAGCTCAGACGGCTTTCGGCACCTAAAGGACTCTTTGAGGAGGTTTTGTTGAGGCTGGTTTGGAGAGTTCCCCCTCTGTGACGCTGCAGAGCAGGACTGCCTAATGAAAGCAACAGCAGAGATCAGATTAGGGTTTTTGTTGTTGTTTGTGGTGGTCGTGTTTGTAGATTTAACACGTTAAAATTCCCTTGAAATAATGTGGAAAAAATAAGCTCAACTCAATTTTTATGGGTAATAAAATGAAAAACTTTATGGTAATTAAGTACATACATATTTAATTACTTTTGTACTTAAGTATTTAATTTCCATAAGTACCTTATTACAGTATTTATAAACACGTTTTTAATTCGATTACTGATTACTCATAAAAATTGAGTTGTTCAAACCTCTTTTTTTACATTACTTTAAAGTAATTTTAATGTGTAAACCATCTGAAGTAATTTGTTTTAATAATATCTTATTCTCAGATTTTACATTAAAGCCAAAGGTGACAGCTCCAAAAACAACCACTTTAAATAAAGTAACTGAATTCCTGAATCATGAATGCAAAACCTGACTGAGCAGAAAAAGTCAATATTTATGGGCCCAGAAACACCAAACCGACATCAGAGTAAAGGAGGCGACGAAAGCCGACTGTTGTGTCGCCCCATGCTGGCTGCGTTTCGGCCTTAAAGCTGATGACAGAGTGCATCATATGCTCCATGTAGCAAAAACAAAGACACCTGGCCAACTTACTCTGTGCTTTGTTTGGCTAAAAGTTGCATATTGATTGATGGGCTGGATGTCTTGATATTATTGGTTTTAATTGGCAAACTGTTGCTTTAAAGGAGGAAAAAATTATCAGATTTGATATATGAACACAAAGAAGTTGCTTTTTTGTACTTTTTTAAGCACATATTGTTAAATAGGAGCAAGGATGTGATATTAAAGCATTAAAGGGGAATTTTCCTTTATTCTTGACTTAAATGTATAACTTTTCTCCTCACTCGTGCTCAACAGCTACTGGAAAACCAAGCAGCTGTCGCCGAAGCGCCTGAGTACTGGCATCCTGATGTACACGCTGGCGTCCTCCATGTGCGATCAGATCCACCTCTACGGCTTTTGGCCCTTCGGCTGGGACCCCAACACGGGGAAGGAGCTGCCGTACCACTATTATGACAAGAAGGGCACCAAGTTCACCACCAAATGGCAGGAGTCCCATGAGCTGCCTGCTGAGTTCAAACTGCTCTACAAGATGCACATGGAGGGACTGTTGAAGCTCTCGCTCTCCCACTGTGCTTAGGGCTAAAACTGCAGCGCTCCCTCAGACTCCTCTCTTCCACAGGCCAGAGTAGCCGAAATGACGAGGCAGATGAGGGAAGGATTCATGTGGTTTTGCCAAAATCAAAGTCTTGGCTCGGGGTCAGTGCACTGGGCTCAAACTGTTTTTAGCCCAAAAGCTCCATTTGACAAACCGTTGGTGCAGCTCAAGAAATGAGTAATGTTCATTTTCTACTGCTCAAGAATCTAAAGACGAAGAGTTTTGGAAAAGGTGGCTGCAGGCGGACTTCTAAGGCAGCGTTGCTCAGCGCTTCACGGTGTTTTTATTCACTGTTCACTCTTAGGACTAAAGCTACAGATCAGCAGACTGATCGCTTAAAACCAACACTACCACTGCATAAAAGAAGGCACGTCCATCCTTCATTTCTACGAGACTACCTTGTCATAGCAGTTCGGTTCCTGACGTGGTGTCATGCCAATGCTCTGGCAGCCCAAATTTCTGGAGCCCCTTTAGTCTGAAAATGTCCCATTGGATCCGAAGTCCATTCCTCCATCAGTCTGTTATCCCAAAAGCAAACGTCCATTGCTCAGATGTCTCATTTCTCCAAAAATACACAGTCTGTGTAGTTAGTTTCATTTTCCCAGCAGTGTTTGAGCCACCAATTGTTAGTCCAGTTAGCCAATAATCCCTGCGGTCACTTTCTCAGTGGCACTGAGCCACCAGTAGCGGGTGGTTTTATCGACCATTTGGCTGAATCTATATGTCCACCTTTTACATTTGTGGACTTCTCTCATACGTTTTGTGACGATGTCATCACGTGAAGTTTGCGGGGGCCGAGACTGCAAGCTGCCGATAGAAAGGCCTCGAGTCTGTTTCACTTGTTGCCATGGAAACAAGCACAATCATGTACACAGTGATTGCTGTTGTTATATTCTGTCTGCTCATCTGTCCCGACGGATAATTTAAATCCCAAGTTTCGTCTTTTTTGCGCCCGCAAAGTCCAGAGATTTGCATTCAGCCTTTGTGGTATTTCCCAGTGGTGTTTGAGCCATCGATTTCGGGTGTTTTTTACCGACCCTTCACAGAGTTTCCCAGCTACATCTGAGCCACTGAACTCAGGTGTTTTTCACCGAACCATTACTGCTTTTCAAGCAACTTTTGTTCCACCGAAACATGGATGTTTTGAGGGAAAACATTACATTTTCCTCACTATAGCCAAGTGTTTTTCTAACCACACAATCACCACAGCACAGTTTACAGATGTAATGCATCGGTAGTTTACAGAAACCTACAATGTGAACAACAGCAAGGAAAGAGCATTTTTGGAGAAACTGGACTGCGGAGCATGCACATTTGTTTTTTGGATAATAAGCTGTCAGAGGAAATGGATTTTTGGTTCAATAGTACATTCTTCGTACTAAGTTTGGGTCAATAAAGCAGTGGGCAGTCCCTCCTGATGAAGGTTGCCCAGGCGAAATATATGAACCTCGATCAGTACTTTGCTGCAGTTTCCCGTCCATGCGAGCACTGCTGTAACAAAATCTCTGTCCAAATGAATATACAATTGAAGCGCTGTCAAGTTCTTGCAGATAAAGTGTTAACATGCCTCACATATCCATTAACATTTACACATCCAGCAGTTACAGAGCAACGTTATCATCACTTGTGTTGCTGTTGTGTCCACCTGATGAATGTAAGTTCAATATTAAATCTCTTTTAGCTCCGTTTTTGGTCTCCACCTCCTGAGAGAAATATTTGGCTCTTTAGCTGCTTAAATGCTCCACTTTCTTCACCAGCAAGTTGTTAACTATCTCTAAGAAGCACAGAGAGGCACAGAGAGGTTTGTTGGATTCAAGACAGTAAATGTCAAAATTATGGAAAGAAGCTGAGCTGTTTGCTTACTTTTTTTTTTTAGTAAGTTTAGATGTGCATATGGTAACATTACCACAAGAACAAATTTGAGGAGTTACTGCAAATGTACCACGAATAAACGTCAATTCTACGATGTAGTTTAGGAATAGGCTGTGGGCTGTGTTCAAAAATATTTGAAAATTTTAAAATTATGTGTTTATTTATATAAAAGTGACAACCCTACTTTGTAAAGATTACTAATGTAGCTGGTTTTGTGGCCAGCACTATGCAACTTTCAGCCGCTATTCATCACCCTGACATCCATACTTTTACTTCCCACCTCACTACATAACTGCCTCACTACAATCTGCTTTGGTACCATTTGATAACACTGCAAATTCATCTACATAATTTAAGGTATATTGACTGCAATTTGAGACAGAAATAATTACCTTTGACAACAAAATGAGGACACAAACCAGATGTTTGCCCTATACTGAAGCACACTGCATTTATCTTTAAAGATACACTATGACTATATCTATGTGAAGAAGTTTCAGATCTTTTGTTTGTTAAGAAACTTGTTTGAGCAACAAAAAAAATCAGGAAAAACATCTTGAACTGAATTCCGATTTCTTACTTTCTTGGCCTGTTTATGTGATTTTAATATGTCCAACATAAGACAGCATGAGACAAGAGGATAAACGCATAATTCCTGAAGCCGGTAGAGTTTTTTTTTGTTGGAGCGGGATGATTCAAACTGTAACAAAACAGTCTGTCAAAAAGAAAACGCGACATCTCAACACCATTTTACATATGATGACTTCAACCACAGACACATGATTTCCAAGCATATCAAATCTGAATGATAATATTTGGCGTGTGCTTTCTGTTTATGTATTTTCATATTTGCTGCAGTGTGTTAATGAGACAACAAAAGCTAGAGAAACTGGGACTATTTTTTTAATCCGCTGCTGAATCTCAGCGCTGTCTCACCTTTTTATTTGTTGTTTTTTTAGTCTGCTATGGTTTCATTCCAACATGAGACATTTATGACTTGAAACGTGACATTTTCAGGACTTTGACAAAAAGATTGTTGGCATGAAGGTTAAACTTACAATTTAATACTCTCAGTAATAATGTTATTTTTTGACTTGAGCACATTACGAACTCCTTAATGAGATGTAAATGTGTTTTATTTTTGTCTTCTTTTGTTGCCTTTTATTTTTGTAATGTAAAATATCAGTCAGTATCAGGTAACATTTCTCCAGAATGTATTTTTTTGCATTTTGAATGATATTAATAACTCTGGCTCCATCCATATCGACATGCCTGTAGAGATCACTCTATGAAGGGTAATATATACTAAGACCATATTTAGATATCATACACAGTATGCTGTAGATTAACAAATATGTTTTATTCATCTAATACTTGAGAGAAAATATATCTACTCTGTATTTATTTAATCATTTAGTCATTAAAATGAATGAAATTATCAATTTGAAAAAGTGTGTCCTGTCTTGTTTTAAGCGAAAGTTCATTTTTGATGAGTGTTGTCTGTTGTTTATAACAAAAAGCTTCTTTTTAAATTGATTTTTTTGTATCTACAATCTCGTAAAGGCTCATCTTTAAACATATCTTGTCCTGCTGGTGATTGGACTTAAAGGAATAGTTCCCATTTTTTTTAAGTGATGTACTTGTCTATAGTCAGTGTATTAACCCTTTGAAACCTTAATAAATTGGCATGGTTTCTCTCAAAAACATGTGAAGAAGGCAAATAAATAAAAGACAAAATGACCCAGCAACGAGCAAGAAATTGGTAAAAAAATAAAAATAAAAATAAAAAAAAAACAAGAAAAATACTCTGAAATAAGTTTTAAAAAGTAAAAGTAAAGCAAAAGAAGTAAACAAAATAAATGAACAAGACTGAAAAAGAGCTTAAAATTATGATAACTGTGTAACATAATATCAACTGTGTAATTGTGATACTAATAAATATTGTTTTTTTCCCTTGCTTTTTCAAAAACATTTTCCATAACTACTAATTTCTTGCCGTTGCGGTCTTGACTGTTATTCATAATCTTGTATTTTTCCATTTGCTTATTGTGGCCTCAGAGGAGATAAACTCACTCACAGGAGAGAGGCAGTAAAACGGTGCCGCTCACCACAGTTTGTTTTTCCCAAACAGCACTGATGAAGCAGGGTGACATCATCAAAAATGTACAAAACTTGAGGACAACACCGTGATAATCTTTCCCTCTGTTTGGACTGAATGTGTTATCAACAGTAAACAATGCTTTGTCCACGTTGCACAAGGGTCAGACCCCATTCTGTGACCTTTAACCCCTGTAGGAGGAGGAGGAGACGGAGGTCCGTGTGACGTAACATGTTGAAAATAGAAGAGAACAGAGTGTGACGTGCTGTCGGTTAAACAGTCGCTTGTATTATTATATTTCTTCATCTCACTTTATCTCATCTGATCAGCTAATTAAAAAATTTTTTAAAAAAGCTAAATTAAAAAAAGTCCTCATATTATTTAACCCTTTCCAAAATATGTGAGGGCGGCAAGCAACTTAAAAAGAAATGGCCCAAAAATCAGCATTTGTAAGAAGTTACAATAAAATTACCAGAAAATAAGCAAAACAAAAAAGTGCTAAAAAAATTAATAATTATTTTTCTTTTTTCGTGTAACATAATTTTAAATATATATAATCAAAAATTATAAATATCCTTTTCTGGACATTTTTTGCCCCTATATTTACATTTCAAGAAAACAAAAGAATTGCCAGAAAATACCAAAGAAGAAGTAGAAAAACAAAGGAGGAAACAACTGAAAATAAAATAAAAATAAATCTAAAAAACAGTAAATGACCCCCCAAAACATGCTAAAGAATACTATATCTATTTTCCTTTTCCTTCTGTAAGATAATTATTATTATATAATATAGAGAATTAAAAATGTAGTTTTCTGGCATTTTTTTTTCATTTCCTTGTCACCTTTACTCCCTTTCTTTTTTTTTCAAGTTTGCAGGACATTTCTTGCCAATTTGTTAATTTTGTTTTTCCTCTTTGTTTGTTTTTTTGTTGAAAATAAAAAAGCAATATTCACAGGTTTCACAGGTCAAAATGGCTGTGCAAGACGTCTAAATGCAAACTGATGTTGATCCAGGTGTTAAAGGGTTAAATGTCCTCACTTACCTAACATGTCCTCAACTTACTGAAAAGCCCTCATTCTACTAAAAAGCCGTCTCTCTTTCCCAACATGTCCTCACTTTACTGAAAGTTTAACCTTACTTAAAAAGGCATGTGCTACTTGAATAAAAAGATTATATTAAAAATAACATATAATAGCAAAATGTTTTTACAAATACACAGAGCCCCTAAAGTTCTGAAAGGTGAAATTTTATATCTTGCGTGTAAAAGATACAAATTTTCCCCTTTAAGGACTCACTGTCCTCATTTTCTGAAAATAAATAACAATAATGAATAATACATTTCATTTATGGGAGCCTCTGAAAGCACTCAAGGACACCTTACAAGGCACAGTGGTAAACTAGAAACTCAAACTCACACTAACACACACTGAAATAAACAGCGGACGTCGGGCCGCAGCAGCCTGCAGGTCGATACGCTGCTGCTGTAGTTTTTAGGGAGTGTTGTCAGAGGTCAAAGGTCAGGGAGCGTCTTCTGAATCACACTGAGGAGTTTGAGTTGAGGGGAATTTTGTTGAAATTTATTTAAAAAAATGCATTGTTTTTTTAGGTCTTGTTTTACAGTCACAGTGACAGATAATTTTGACTGTTGTGAGACAGTCAACAATAAAAAATCCTCTAGAGTGAGGAAATTTTTCGCGAGGTAATAAATGTGCAAACACATAGACTGCCAAATTAATAAATTAACATCATGCACTCAAAAAAAAGGATGTTCATTTCGGTGTTTGATAAAATGCAACAATTTGGAAAAATTTGTTATTTGAAACTGCAACAGAGAAACCTGTCCTGTTAGAGTGTGTGTGTGTGTGTGTGTGTGTGTGTGTGTGTGTGTGTGTGTGTGTGTGTATACACTATGGTTCTGTCCCCGAGGTCATTATCAATCATTATCTCCTGCTGAGTAATGGTGTCATTATTTCTACACCAGTGGAAAAATATAAAATATCAATAATGATCAAAGTAATATTTAGAATAGAAAACAAAATAACTGGAAGAAAATAGAGCTTTGTAAACTAAACGAAAAAAAATAAATAAAATTAAGATTAAAATCTTAAAAATGTATAGAGTTACTTTTTTTAAGTATTTTTATTTAAAATATTTTCTTATGTTTAATTACAGAAAATAAAAATAGTTGAAATAAAATTCTGTTTTTATTGTGCGTTATTTATTTGTTTTTTTAAAGTGGGAATATTGAGGGAACTGAAACAACGGTCACAAGAATGTAGGTCAGCGTGTATGTAAATAAGGGAGGTCAGATGGCGTGCGCCGGGGTGGCTGACCTCTGACCTCTGACCCTTTTAGCTGCTTCATGTCAGCAGCTGATAACAAAAGAAAACCTGCAGGAGTCAACTGCTGGATTTAAAACAAGCCTCGCTAATCTCACAGATTGGAACTGTTTTCAATCTGAATAAAGCAATTTGTAAACGTCCATATGTTTGATATTTTACACTTTGATGCCTCGTAGCAGATAGAATAATTAGTCCATGCCTTTAATAAATAATAAATAATATTTTAAAAGTAGAGTAACAATAAGTTGGACTGTAAAAGCATGGTTAAAATAAAGGTCAAATAAAAGGTTAAAAAAAAAAATAAAATATTGACGGTAAATGAGTTCTGGAAATGTTCAGTGTCACTTTGTTGTGATTGTCAGAGGTAAAAGATAAAAACTATTGATTCCTTGCAGGAAGAAATGAGGTCACTGCAGCAGTGCAGAGCTATAAATATAGATATTACAAATATATGTAATACAAATGTTTTAAAATAGGACAGAAAATAAATAAGAAATAATCTGTAAGGAAACAGGTAAATATGTGATGTGTTACACAATTTCATTTTTTTTTGCTTGTTTTTTTAGCTTTGTTATTAAACATAATAATTGTACCGTAAAAATATAATGAAAAATATTTTAAAAAATAGTTTATAGTAGAGTAAAAAAAACATAATAATAATACACTCTGATTAGTATCACATATATGATGTGAGTCGTGAAAAAAAAAAAGTGAAAAAAGTTTTTATCCTCTGACTAAAAAAAATGAGATAAAATTAGAAACCACAGAGGAACTAATTGGGTCTAATCCCACAAAGGAGAAAAAATCCGAATGAGCCGAAATGATCGCTTCTATCACATAATTAAAAAAAAATATCAATATGTTGCATCTCTAACTTCACAGTGCGAATGTGTTCTGGCACATGAAACAGCTCTGCTAATCTGCTGTCGTCTCCGATTCAACATCTGAAATATTAATGCGGCTCTTCTTCTTCGCCTCTTTGATCAGAAGTGTGAAAACTCAGAAACCCGCGGCCTCGCTCTGCAGCCGTCGCGCTGATTGTCGGCGCCAACTTCGGGGCCGAGAGGAAATCAATAAATCAAATGTTATGATTAAAAGAGCAACATGCCAGAGGACATTAAATAATCATGCAGGGAGGAGGAGGAAGAGGAGGAGGAGGAGGAGGAGGAGGAGGAGGAGGAGGGCCCCCCGCCGCCTTTAGTCCCGTGGTTAATAAATGATGACTGAGCTGCTGTGATTTTGGGACTCACTTTGTCAACACGGAGGCCATGATAAGACGCCGCTCTTTGTGGCTTTTTAAGTATTCGGACATTAAAAATATTGTTGACTGCGCAGAATAAATGTGTTTTGATGCTGAGTAAATGTAGAGTGACGTTTAATAAAGTTCATGTCCAAAGTTTCAGTTATTTCGTTGTTGTTGTTTTTAGTTAAAGTTGAGTTGGCGGCAAACTGTCTGTCTGGTGTGTCGTCATGGTTACGACCAGCCGGTACAAACTTCAAAAACCACGTTTATCTTTTGTCACAGTTCAGTTTGTGGTTTTTTTGTGTCTTTTAGAGCAGAGACCTGCTACCACATGTATACTGTACAAAACAGAGACGGGCTTGAGGTACATTTTTGAATATTTTTTTCACTCTGCACTTTCACAGGTGGTTTCTGAGGTGGACTGCGTGTCAAAAGTCTCCAAAAGTTAAAAAAGGAACCACTGTAGCTCACAGGAATGTCCATACGATTTGACAAAATGTTTCTATGTGCAATATGTGTATGTGCAATGTATTGTTTTTTTTTTAAATATATATATATTTTTTTACTGTAAATATTAACTATGAATTATGAAGAGCAGCAGAAGCAGCAGTAACTAATAATTTATAAAAGTCATGCAGTCAGAAACAAAACAGGGCAATAATCACACAAACAATGAAGTTTAATAAATCATGGTGGAAATGTAGCCGCTGTATTTTCTCATGTTTCTTTAATTTTTTGTTTGTGTGTGTGTGTGTGTGTGTGTGTGTGTGTGTGTGTGTGTGTGTGTTTCTATTCCCCTTTAAATTATAAAACATTCGCTGCTCTTCAGGTCCACAAATGTAAAGATAAATACAGAGGACGTGACCTCTGTGTCCTCAGCTAAAGCCACGGTCTGTCCACTGCGCACACACACACACACACACACACACACACACACACACACACACACACACGCGCAGCAGTGTTAACTAATGTTCACAGATGAGAAGTAAAGCTGCCCTCAGATCACCGCGCTGCTTCTCGGAGAGGAAACTGAGCTCACATGGAAATTTATCACTAATATTGATCTGAATTAGCATGAGCTGCCTCTGCCCGTGGCCATGTTCCCTCTGATGTTTGCTAAAACATGTACGAGTGTGTGTGTGTGTGTGTGTCTGAGTGTGTGTGTGAGAGAGAGATAGTGTGTGTTTGCTCTCAAACTGTCAGAAGTGAGTTTAATGAGGGAAGTCGATGAGCCCTTTAATGATGTGAATTTTTTAAAAAATACAAATATAATTTCACAATATATTTTCTTGCCTTTCTCACCTGCATGTTATCTAACAGCTGTTTCATCTCGGATGTTTACGGAAAATATATAAATATATTTTTTTAAGTTTCAATGTTAATTTTTCTATTTGTATATTTGCTACTGAATAATACTGTGATCTCTCCATGATAAAATGTGTCATCACATTAAAGGTGTGCTGTTTATTTTAGATTTTTTTTAAAATAGTTATAGTATTAAAAACATTAAAATCCGAAATATTATTTCTATTTTTTAAGTTTCATTTTATCTATTTTTTTTTTTCTTACTCTGTTAAGCAGCCTTGGGTACCTTAAACGTATATCCAATTTATTATTATTGTTATTATTATTATTATTATTATTATTATTATTATTATTATTATTATTATTATTATTATCTTTTTATAGGTTATATGTAGTGTTTTTTTTTTTTATTTCAAGAGGAATTTGGGCTTTTAGTAAGTTAAGGAAAAATTTACATACATTCTATAATTGTAATTCATAATCAGTGGGTATATTATTGTCTGATTCGAGTATATTTATACTCAGTTGACTTCTTCTGATTAATTTAAAGCAAACAAAAAAAATAGCATTTGTTGTTACATATTTGTAAAGCTTGTTTACGCTCGGCCCATCTTCCTTGAATTTTAGTCGCTCACAGACATGGCTCACCTCACAGGCTCTAAAAATGATTAGGAATTTAGGCCGATTTCTTATTATGCCAAACATACTTGACATAACTTTTAAAGTTTTTTTTTGGCTGACCTCATTAATACCGCTAAGGGAATTTCAGTTTGCTCGATTGCTAATCTTATTGATTGAAACAGTCATTGTTCCCAGTCTTTTTGTTTTTTAAGTTGACATAGCCACGTGTTCTCCTTGTACTTTTATTTGTTTTTAACTGCGTCTGTATTTATTGAATGTACCTCAGCACTACTGAAAATTAAGGATCTCCCTCAATGTGTCTCCAAGATCGTAAATAAAATGCATGATAAGTATAATTTTGACAAAATAAAACTGAACAGTTGATTTTGTAAATAAAAGTGAAAATCCAAACAATTAAAACTTTGACTCTCTTTTTGGTAACGTTTTGACGGCGGTGGGGAGGCAAACGAAGGAGACTTGGACTGATGACATCAGTATTTGTAAAATCTCGGCCTCAAAAACCTGAAAAACTTCATTTAAAAAATTCATTATCAGGGTCTCTGCAGTCCTTAAAGATTCTTAAAATCAAAAAAATCAAAAAAATAATAAAACACAGTATCAAATTTGAATTTGTGAGGTCTCAATTGCCACAAAATGATTTTTTTTTTAATGTAATTTCATTCTTCTATCTTTACTTGCTTAATAGCAAAGGGAGTGAAGCTTTTCAGCGTGAAAGTCCACATTTGTGATTTACAAATCGTTACATGTTGTATGTGTTGTCTTTATGCTGAAGGAATAAAAAAGTTTAAAAAAATAATAATAATTAAACAAACCGCTGAACCTCCTAACTGGACACTTGCACGAAACTGTTGGCAAAATGCAGTTTAACATTACCCCCTTTAAATCCATATTTCTACATCTTAAATTTTAAATTTGGTTAAAAATCATCTTGAAAAGGTCTTTAAAAGCCTTCAGTTTAAGTGTCTGATACCTGTAGACACCCTTAATATTTACATGTACACATTTCATAATAGAGTTTAGTGTAAATTTCCCAAATCAGACAGAATTACAATCTAAATTAAGCATATTTTACAACTAAAATATTGCATTTTATTCTGCTAACAAGTGATATTTATACAAATACTTATGGTACTGTGCTGTATGGTTTATGTGCTGAAGTGTGTGATATTTTTAGTTCTTTTTATTCATGTCTTCCTGCTCTGTGTGGCTTTCTTGCTGATTTTGACGCTTTTGTTGTCATTTTAGCATCTTATTTCTGTTTTTCTGAACTTGTTACTTTTAGAGCATCTCGTTAAATGTCTGCGGTTGAAAAATTAGCCGGCAGACACATTCACAAAAAAAAGTGATTAATGTGTTTTGTTTTGTTGTTTTTTGATTAATGAAATGAATAAAATATCGCATGCTGATAAATTTAACATCCTTTATTTTTTAATGCGTGGCAGCATCAGTTTAACATTCAAAGCAATTCATTTTGCATCTTTATTTTAATTTTCTTTTTATTATAAGTGATATAAGAATTTAATTTTCTGCGCAAAAACTTAAAATTTAGATTTTTAATGTCTGTTTTGTTGCTGGGGTTTGGTAACAGTTCAACAGTGACTAATATATAAATTCATAAAGGCGTGAGATGAAAGGCTGTTAAATGAGTGTTTATTCAGAGTTGGAAATGCAATGATAGTGGCGTGCGTCACATTTGAATACAGCGGGTTGGCTCCGCACGCGGCCATTGTGTTCCCATTAAAAGCCGATTTCACGGCCAACAGAACCGCAACAAAAGAGGCAGCAGGTCCGAAAAGTTTGAAAAGACTTGAGGAGAATAAAGGAGGAAGAGAAGGAGGAGGAGGAAAGACGAAGAAGAAAAAGGAGAGGAGATAGAAGGAAGATCGTCAGCAGTGTGCTTTACTTTTTTTCACTTTTCTTCCAAATGGATGACTAAGAATATGCTGTAAGATACTGCAGTATTATCATAACATAACGGTATTTGTATGTGTGTTTGCATGTTTTAGAAAAATCTTGGTTTTATGATTTTCTTGAGTGTGTAGTTCTCTATTATCTTCATTTCTCCATGTTTTTAATATCTATAAATGTATGTAAATATCTATATTATCTCTATCTATATGTAGTAACTATGTATTTATATATAAATTCCATCAATTTCCGCATTTATAAATCTTTTACCATCTTCATGTATTCATTTAAATCCTTTAATACATCACTTTACCTAAACATCTGTTTATGATTTGATATCCAAATATAAATCTGTCATCTCTTTATTCATTTTTTAAATCAAATTTAAATTTCTCCCTGTCTCTACATATTTAATAAATATTAATATGACTCTTGCATGTCTCTGTGTATCTCCAAAGCTCAGTTTTATTTCAGTATACTATATGCAGTATTTCCCCTACAAACACCCTCTAAATCTACAGCTATGTACTGTCCCCAAATATCTCTGTATTATTCCAGAATATGTGTCTATAAATAACTACCTCTTCTCCATGTTTATTCAAATCTTTGCATTATCTCTATATATTTATTTTGCTGTCTGCATTACTGTCATATTTCACCTAAAAATAATTATCTCTGATTCTTCACATTTTACTATCGTCATCATTTTGTCTAAAGAAAATACCTTTACACTATCGTTTATATCTCTATATAAATCTCATATATATATATATTATATATATATTTTTTTTTTTTTTAATTAATTTTTTAAAATTTATTTAGTTCATTAATTTGGGACAGTGCACATGAATCAACATATCAGCAGTAAGCATCAATGTATATATGCCAAAATTAGCGCAATTGCTAAATTTCATCCGTAGTCCATATTTCTATATTTGTGGTGTTATGTATTTATTTATACAGTTTTATGTATTTAATTATATACGCTATGAAAAACAATATATCTTCTTTCCCAAGCTTCCTCTTCAACTCCTCCTTTGACGCCAAAAAGACGTAACAGGATTTAAGGGTCAACTTTAATTTAATTTCTTCTTAAACCACATTTAAGTAAAATGACAAATAAATCTACCTTGTACGTTACTTTATCTTTATGTTATCTACATATATCTCTACGAAAAATATATGTGTATTTTCACTATTTCTGCATCTTTCTTTCTTTGTATTTGTCAAAACATTATTTATATATTTAATTCTAAATATGGCTGCCACGAAACACCAAAACACTGAGCACGACTCACCAGCAACCAACCACTGCAGGAGGAGGAGGAGGAGGAGGAGGAGGAGGAGGAAGAGTTTACGGCCGGACAGATGGACCCCCGTTCAAAAAACTGCTGGGTCATTTAGACAGAGAGAGAGAGAGAGGGAGGGAGGGAGGATGACACTGGTTATACTGAGAGAAAAGAGAGAGAGAGAGTCAGTGGGACAGATGCGAGGCAAAGCGGAGCAGTGTTTGTCACTAACGCTATAGATTAGCATGTGGTCTCCAGCACAAAGCTGCAGATCAATACTGCTGCCCTGTTCACAGCAGATGGCCCGGGACAGAGAGAGAGAGAACAGAGAGGAGGAAGCAGGAGGAGGAAACGTCCCAATCAACCTGCAGCTCTGCAGCTTTATTCACATTTTACAGCCTGACGCTCGCTTTCAAACGCAGCCAACGCAGCTCGCCAGGACTCACAGCAGAGGAGCCTGCTCAGTCACAGCTCCGGCCTGTTTCCTCACAAACTCTCATACAACTGTATATCACTACAATAATAATAATAACAACGATAATAATAACTGATCAAAATTTAAATGAATCTGATGTTTGTTTTTTTGTTTGTATTCTTTTGTTGCCTTTGTCTTTTTTTTGTTTTGTGTTTACATTTATCATTCTGATGGTTATGTATGTCTAAAATGTGGACATAAATGTTTACTTCTTATTTTAATTTTCTATCATTTGTCTTTCAGTTTCTCTGGCGGGGATTAAAAAAAAGGGACAATATGCAAGCTCTTATATTTTGATAATCCACGCTGCTTGTACTGCTATTGTACTACTATGTTGTTGAAAACCATTAAAATAAAATTGAATATATATATATATATAGATATATATGAACACAGATGACTTGATTAAAAAAATCCTTTTTTCTCTGTTTTTCTTCATCAAAGGTCAAACTGAATGAGCGAAAATCAAAATAAACGAATCCCTTATAATAACATTTAATTAAACATAATTTAATGTTTTACTACTTTAATTTAATGTCTTCATTTCAATCTATTCTAAAGCAGTGCTAATTAGTAAAGCACAGTTTTAACAATGACGCTTATTTATATGTTTTTATATTTTTACAGTATAATGCTTCACACCATTACTATTTATTACGCGTTAACTGTCATGTGAAATTATTAACGGTGGACATAAGGTAAAAGGTGTATCCAGTGTATACAGATTTTATTTGAATTTATATATAATTTTTATCTAATTTGTATTTTTGTTTTACCTTTTTTCCTTTTTGCTCTTGCTTCTGACTCTTGAGCTGCTGTTATTTTTGTAGGAACGTATTTAAAATAAAACTATTGTTAATTTAATCATATTTTTGGGGGCATTTTAACACATTAAAAAATACATTTGAACTGAAATTTTAGCATGCTTTATTATTTATGATTGAGTATTTTTGACTTGTTATTAAAAATCTAAAAAGAAATTGGCAAAAACACATTTGTTTTTTGAAATGCAGCTTAAAAAGCTAATAAAACAATGAAATGAATATACAGCTTTTCTGATAGCTATTTTAATGCAAAAATATTTATATATATTTGAAACATACCAGTGAAAACTAAAATAGCATGCAGTAAATAAAAATGTTAATGTTATACAATATTAAAATAAAATATTAGAATATTAAAATAAATATGTAAAATGTTAATAAATATATGTAACTAGACTGAGTATCTTTTTCTAAAGGGAGATTTTTTTTTACAAGTATTTTCACTAAAAAAAGTTAAGTTTAAATTATAATAAAGACTTTGTTACCATATACTGGGACAGTTATCGTACCATGAAATTTTCTTTCTGTTGCAACCCTCAAAATGAGAATGTAGTTTCCTGCTGTTTGACACAACATGACTCCGCTCAGAGAGCAGATAAAACAGGCTAATGATTACCTCAGCAGTCAGTCAGTCAGTCAGTTCAGTCAGTCAGTCAGTCAGTCAGTGTGCTACTGTGATGCCAATAATACTGCAAACAACTCAGTGACTAACCTTCACTTCCATATTTAACATTGTATATAAAAGTTCAAATAAAAGGTCCAAACAGTTTTCCCTCTCCACATTAGTACATGTACTCAGCGTTTCATAATATGATTATGGGAAAGACATTTCAAGCAAGTACACAAGAAGCCATCAACAAACCTCAGTATGAGCCTGTGAAACATTAATTCAGACTACATTATGCACAAATTGCAGTGTACACAATATAATATATTGTGCACTACAATGGCACGACACCTCTGCAGACCACTGTTTGAGAACTACTAACAGCAAAACCGGTTGTTTTTTTGCTGCATTTCCAGCAGCTTTTTAACCGCAAAATTTTGGCGTTTTTTGCCAAAATCGCTGTCTTTCGATTAGGGATAGCACCACGAGAAAGCAGTTGTTTTTCAACAAGAAAAACCCCCAAAACCGAGTATTTTAAGCCAAAACATGATCTTTTTTCCCACATGTAACCAAGTGGTTTTGTGCCTGAACATAACCACACGTAACAAATATTGTACAAATGTAACAGATCTGTTTTTTGCATAATACCAACATTTATTCTGGTGATTCAGTTGCCACAAAATACTCACTGGAGTGCCAAACGTGGATTAATAAACCAAAGAAATAGTCCCAAAATAATGCACGACTTCCGCTTGTTTGAGTAGCATTTGATTAAAAAGTGCAGCTCTTTTATGAAATAAATTACTTTTTTTTGCCTCTTTCGTGGGATTTAAACAGTGAAAAGTTGATTTTTAGTGCTTGAAACTGTTTGCATATTTAAGGTTTTTTAGGGGGCGGGGCTGTAGTCCCTACCTGGCAGTGATGTCAGCGGTTTGTTTACACCGCCATATTGACCACAAACTCTATCACTTCCTCCTCCGCCTCTCCTTCCTCCCCCTGCAGCTGCTCCTTTACAGTCCCTCCCCCCACCTCCTAAACCTCCCCCTCCTTTCCTCCACCTTGTCCATTTCTATATCATCTGCATCCTACATCTTCACCTCCTCCTCATGTTCTCCTCCCCTCCCTCATCCAGCCCTTCTTCACCTCCTCTTGCTCACCCAGCTGTACCTCCCACTCCTCCTCTTTATTACCACCTCCTCTATCAGTTTTGTGGAACATCAGGTGAAACAAAAAAACGGTAGTTGTCTCTTAAATCAGCAAGACAGCTAAAAGTTTTAAGTGGAGACAGACAGACAGAGAGACAGACAGACAGAGACAGAGAGACAGAGAGACAGGTCGTCCCTCAGCAGACCCCCTGCCCATCTCCCTGACAGCTGATCAAAAGGAGAAAATGGGTCAGGCTTCTGTTCTTCTGTCCTTAATTACACAACAGTCTTTAAACAAAGCAACATCTGCCCAACTCCCCATCCTGCTCCTCCTCCCACCTCCTCCTTTGCCATCTCCTCCACCTCCTTTTCTGCCTCTTACATCCTCTCATCATTAACGAAATGTTATACGGGTCTGAAATTTAACACAAATTTCCAAGAAATGTCCAAGAAAGAGATGTTAAAATTAGGCAGACAATATTGACAGTAGGTGGGTTTCCAAGACAGATTTGTGCAAAACTTGGTATTTCTGAAATGTCAATAAAAGACAATTAGATGACTGCATTTCCACTGAGGGATGTTATTAAACTAAACATCCAAAGAAGCATGGCGATGGATGTTCAAAACAGCAGCAGGTTTATTTCTATTGCAGCCATCGAACTATCCGTCATTATTTCCAATCCAAGGCGTTGTAGGCGTGTTAATGGGAGCAATAATCGAAAGACAAGCTCCTTATACGTGGGAGCGACCATGTATGAGGGATTTCTGGGAGCTGATAGTCCACGATTTCACAGAGGAATTGTGGATTGTAAACTTCAAAATGACCCACTCAGCTTTTGAGGAGTTATGTGATGCAAAAACAGCTCTTGTAGCTCCTGCTGCATCATGAAGGAGTCAGTTCATACTGACAAGCACACAGACATAGCATCATTGAAGTGTTTCCATCGCAATTTTGCAAAATATTGCATGCAATCCCTCCTCATGCGAGCATAAACACTTTTTAACGATAAATTTGATAGTTTTTGTGTTTCCTTTACAAAATATTACTATTTCAAATACAAATTACACTTCTGGTAGCCTGCCAGAATTATAAAATGAACTGCTGACTGTTCTTACTGTAAGCTAAGTATTTTTTACAGTCTCAAAGAAAAGACAGAAAATTGAGACTGGAGCAATGCAATATTATATGCCTGCAGAGAACTGCAATAAATGCCCACCAAAATAACCACACTGTTCTGATTATTGGGCTAGAAAAGAAAAAGGCACCAAGCACAAAAAAGAGCAACAAGAAAAACTGAAAGGAAAAAATGGACCACCAAGACTATCCTACTCATTACTGAAAATGATTTTTTTTTTATTTACTAAATCTCTTTAATTGGTGGTGATCAGAACTGAAAAACATCAAGTTGCAGCTTTGTATGGAAAAGCACTTTTATATTAAAATCAACCCTTTTTGCATTTTTTTCTGTTTTATCATAATATACAATGTAGAAAGGGAGTAAAATTATTAGTAATTTACTATAAAATAAGCGTCTGTGTGCGCTGTTGTTCTTGCCCCTCTCTTGTTATGGTATGATGATGGATCAGAGACAGATGGAGAGACAGAGAGGAGAGGCAGACAGAGTTATTTAGCAGTCATTTGTCCTTGGAAGTGTAATGAATTGTAAAGTGAACCAGCTACAGGCCATAATGCTCTTTCAATGCAGCTCCCACGCTCATCACTCCACCCAGAGACCGTCGATAACATCCCAACACACACACCAACACATCATTTACACTGCATCAGTCTGCACCTAACACTGCGAGCCACACGGCTGCAAACGTCTGTCCAACACAGCACACCGAACTGTGTCCATTTACTGTATCGCTGCTCCTCTCCTACTACAGTTTACCGTGTGATGTTACTTAATGTCGTGTTTACGTAATGTCACGCCATAACATGACAAAACATATCATGACCTTATGTTGTGTTATCGATTTTTTTATGTTCTGTCATGTCACATCATATCATTTTGTGCCATAGAAATATATGAAATGGATGCAACCTTTTAAACAACACATTACAAAGTTGTGGGCAAGATATATGTTAAAATTACATATGAAAAAAATCAAAGTCCGTTACACGCTGTTGTGGTTTTGTTGTGAAATTCTTGCAGTTAGATGAAAAAAACTACTTGGTTAAGTTTCGGAAAAGATTGCGTTTTCAGGTAAAAAACTACATGTGGGAGATATCTGAGGTAAACTTAGGTACTTTTCTTAGTTACCTTAAGTCCATAAAATCATGCATCTATGTGAACCTTTGGTTTCAAACAGGACACACGCAGCAGGCTCGTGGTTGAAAGTCCTGCCATAGTATAACTTTAAGACAAACAAGGTTAGTAGCCAACCAATAACGTGATTTTCCACCTTTAAAAATGCGATAAGGCGCAATTTTCCACCTTAAACAAAGCGATAACACGTGATTTTGCTCCTTAAACAACATAACACACATGATTTTTCATCTCAACAACACAAAATAACACGTGTGATTTTCCACCTTAATATAACATGTGATTCTTCATCTTAACACAAACTATAACGCATGAAATTACCACCTTAACTGATGCTATAACATACCTGATTTTCCTCCTTAAACAACGTGATAACCCGTGGTTTTCCACCTTAACTAATGTAATAACACGTGATTTTCCACCTTAAACAACACGATATAACACAAAATTCTCCACCTTAATCAATGCAATATGATGCGTGACTTTTCCACCTTTACCAGCGTAATAACACAAGGTTTTTCCACCTTAACCAACGCAACAGCACATGTGATTTTCCACCATGGGAACTCTGCAACGGGACCCTATTTTGCATCAAAGGCATGCTGTTATATTGCATCTTGTCGGGCTGCGATGTGTTAATTGTATAATAAATTCTTACTCTTTAAGCTATGTTTATGTGCTGAGAGAAATCTGATAGTCATACTTTCAAGATTAACCAGTGTTGCATTTTGTGGAAAAAGGCAAGTGATGCTTTATAAAGAAAAATAAAACAAAACGCCCTCAGTGTTGGGGTTTTGTAGGTTTTGTTGCCTATCAAGTCAGTTCTGGTTTTATCGTGTGTTTATCGTGTGTTGTTTCCTGTCACCTTACTTTATCTCAACAATCAGAGGCAGCAGGTGATGAGATGAGAGCTGAGATGAGATCAAATTTTAATGATCCCTGTGGGCAAATTGCTTCTTTGCAGCGGCAGTAGAGGAGAACAACCAACATCCTCAGTTTGAGTCGAGTACAGCGAACGTGAAAATCTGCAGGATGTAAAGTTATCATTGACTCTTAACACGGACTCGAGCAGATGAAACCATCTCACATTCATTTCCCTTTGACCCCTAAAGTAGGCGGGACATTTTTCGTCAAGCTGTTTTGCAGTGATTTTACAGTGATTGTTGTGGATTTTGGGTTGTTTTTTCTTGGTTTTTTTTTGGTATGAAAATCTATATTTAGTTTTCTGAATAGTTTTTGTTTCTTTTTTATTTATAATTAAATAGAAATTATTCATATTATATTTTAATGCATTGCATTTTAATAAGGACACCGTGGAGTTAAAACCAATAATGTCCATATAAAATAGTTGAGGAAAAAAAACTCACCACATGGTCCATTTAGTAGCAGTTCTGGAGCTTTTGATCATATTTCATGATGAGAAGTGAAGATTTAAAAATGTTCATCTGTTATGAGCACTTTAAGGACATCTCGTCTATTTTATCTTAAAAACAAATACTCCATCTACATCTCCATCTTGTTATTAAGATCAGGATATGATAGAGAGCTTTTCAAAAGCAACTAAATAGACCCTATAATGACCTTTGTGACGTTGTTTTCTCAGCTGCTGTGTCAAGAAAAAGCCAAAACATACTGTAATTATATAAAAATAACAATACTAAACAGTTTGTCTCTAAGATAAAGTTAAATGAGGACATGTTGAACTGAATTTTGGTCCCACATCTTTAATTATGTTTAACTGATAATTTTAGCCATATTGTGTGCAATTCTAATACTATCTGATTATTGCAAAGGGAAAAAATTAATACCACAGAGCAGAATATAACACCTTGCACTCACATTTCATCCATTTTATCTTAAAATCATCAAAGCAATGAAGATCATGAAATATGACTGAAAGCTTTCCAAAAACTACTAAATAGACCTTATATTGGACTATGTGAAGCTGTTTTCTCAACTGCTGTGTCAAGACAAAGCCAAAAATATTTTATGACTATCATAATACTAAATAGTTAAAGTTAAATAAGAACAAATTTGGCCCCACATCCACAGTTTATTCATCTTTTTTAATTGATAATTTCAGCCAATTTGTGTGCATATCTTCTCTGATTTTTTTTTTAATAAAGGGGGGAATAAATGCCACAGAGCAGAGCAGAATAAGACACCTTGCACTCACACTTCAGCCCTACAGAAAGTCACTGTAGTAATATTAGCATCGTTTCAAAGGATTACTACAATAATGATTTTTCGTTCAAATCCCACCCAGAGGAGCTCCACCGTGCACACACCGCTGCATGTTACCATGATGTGGATTTGCCAGCTGGCCTTTGCGCCACTCCCTCCACATCCCCACCGACCCCACTGGTTGGACCGCTGCACCGTCAGTCCGGCGGGTGACGCCTCTCCACCCGAGCCCGCTTCTCCCCCTCCTCCCCCCGCAGCAGGTTGGGTTGAGCGGTCGGCTAGGGGACCGTGGACAGCTCCCGTCTGAGGAGCAGAGTAACGCAGGAGGAGGAGAGGGCTGGATATGGGGGAGCCACCGCACAGGCCCGTACGATCGAGATAAAAACACTTTTTTTTTTTTTTTAATGTGCGCCTACCGGGGAAAGTACACAAAGACACCGAGCTGGAGAGGCCTTAGGAGGACGAGTAAACACCCGAGGAAGTGAAGGGAAAGGGGGAACACGGCTACTGACCCATCCCGGCGCATCAGGGGAGAAGCAGCGAGAGAAAGGAGGAGAAGAAGGAGACATAATTCCGCTCGACCTGATGGACTGAGAGGACAGATGAATGAAGACTGCCTACACTAACGCCTATAGATGCCTGGCCAAGGACCTGGACGCGTATGCCATGAACACGGACATGACAATGGACAGCATTGGCAGCCTGCATGGCGGGGTGGCCGTGAGCTCCGTGGTCCCTGACGCGGAGCTGATGAGCGGCCACAGCCCGCATCACGGCCGCGGGAGCTCGTCGGGGGGACACGGGGCGGCGGCGGCAGCGGCGGCCACCCTGCGGATACACCAGGACCTGGCCGCCGCCGCCGCGTCATCCCGCTCGGCCATGGTGTCCGGCATGGCCACGATCCTGGACGGCAGCGGGGAGTACCGGCCGGAGCTGTCCCTGCCGCTGCACCACGC
Organism: Plectropomus leopardus; assembly: GCF_008729295.1. Taxonomy (NCBI): domain Eukaryota; kingdom Metazoa; phylum Chordata; class Actinopteri; order Perciformes; family Serranidae; genus Plectropomus; species Plectropomus leopardus. The sequence goes on from NC_056482.1 coordinate 28,009,887, forward strand.
CATGAGCGTCCCCTGCGACACGTCCTCTCCCGGGATGGGGATGAGCGGCACCTACACCACGTTAACCCCGCTGCAGCCGCTGCCCCCCATCTCCACCGTGTCGGACAAGTTTCACCACCATCACCACCACCACCAGCGGCTCTCCGGGAACGTGAGCGGGAGCTTCACCCTGATGCGGGACGAGCGGGGGCTGCCGGGCATGAACAACCTCTACAGCCCCTACCACAAGGACCACATGTCCGGGATGGGTCAGAGCCTTTCCCCGGTGCTGGGGAACGGTCTGGGGTCCATACACAACACCCAGCAGGGTCTCCACAATTACGGCACCACGACGCACGGAGGCCACGACAAGATGCTCAACTTTGAAGCGCACCACACCGCCTCCATGCTGGCCAGAGGGGACCACCACCAGCACCGAGGCCTCGGCGGCCACACGGCCGGGATGATGCCGCACCTGAACGGGATGCATCACCCGGGGCACCCGGCCGTGTCCTCCGCGGGCCACCACCCCCACCCCCACCTCCAGTCTCCATCCCACGGGCCCGTGTTGGCTTCCACCCGGGAAAGACCGCCCTCCTCCTCGGGGACGCAGGGGGTGAACAGCTCGGGGCAGCTTGAGGAGATCAACACCAAGGAGGTTGCGCAGAGGATCACGGCGGAGCTCAAGAGGTACAGCATCCCCCAGGCCATCTTCGCCCAGAGGGTGCTGTGCCGCTCCCAGGGGACCCTGTCGGACCTCCTGAGGAACCCCAAACCATGGAGTAAACTAAAGTCAGGCCGGGAGACCTTCAGGAGGATGTGGAAGTGGCTGCAGGAGCCCGAGTTTCAGAGGATGTCGGCCCTCAGACTGGCAGGTAGGAGCCGAAAAACACGCTGCTGTTTGGGTTTATTTTGTGCGTCTTGACGCGAAGAGGAATTTAAATTGGGAAAAAAATCCCTAATTTCACTTTTTTTCTTTACTTCTGGCTTTGTTTTGGTGTTTCCTCGTGGCTCACCTTCTGCACAGCACTCCAATTTAGATGAATGAAATTTATTTAGAATCACTGGTGTTATGATTACCATTATTGATCAATAACAAAAAGGGATCGATGGGAAATGACAAGGTCACGGGATTTCCCTCCAACAGTCGCCTCTCTGTGCACAGTGCACTAACCTAGATTTTATTTTCCTGTCCCTGCACGTCAGCGGGAAAACACTTCACTCTGACTGTACATCGGTCAATAATTTGCTTAAGTTTTACCCAAATTAAGACTTCATAAGAAGAAAAGAGAAAGAGGTTTTGCTTTCATTAAAAAAAATCTTAACATTTGGAAAACTTACGCAAAATGTACGAAATAATCCATCAATTATATGCGTCAAAGTAACCTTCAGGCTTAATAAAATTAAAGGGTGAACATGCTTATCTCAGTGCTATTCAGTGGCATCATGCTTTTTTGGGGTGACAGGGACACTGTTATCCAGCTGTTGATTTTATTTTCCTTTCCTGCATGTTAGTGGGAAAACACTTCATGATTTGTTCTAAATTTTACTTAAATTAAGACTTTATCGTAATAAAAGACAAAGGCCGATAAGGGCAGTGCTTTTGTTTAAAAAAAATCTTAAACGTTTGAAAAGATGCACAAAATGTAGGAAATAACTCCTCACTTTTATGCATTACAGTAACCTGTTCAGACATGCGTATTCTCTGTATCTTTCAGTAGCACCATGCTTTTACTCTGTTACTCAGCTGGTGATTTTTATTTTCCTTTCCTGCATTTTAGTGGAAAAACACTTCACTTTAACTAAATAAATCTAAATTTTACCCAAAATAAGACTGAATATTAAAGAAAGAGAAAGACAGAAAAGGGCAGCACTTCCATTTTAAAATAACTGTTAATATTTGGCACAAAATTTAAGAAATAATTCTCTGATTATTGGCCTATGTGTTAAAGTCAATTGTTTCAGCTTATTTAAATAAAGGGGTGAACATGTTTATTCTCAGTGTTATTCAGTGGCATCATGCTTTTTTTGCTGACTGGGACTCTGTTGCTCAGCTGTTGATTTTATTTCCCTTTCCTGCATGTTATTGGAAAAATACGTCAGTTAAACTTAATATTAGTTATTAATTCTGCTAGTAGTCATATTTATACCCAGCATTAATACCCATATTAAGACCTAAGGAGAAGAAGAGCAAAGGGCAGTGCTTTCATTTTAAAATTATTCTCAACATTTGCAAATTCTACACAAAATTTAAGGAAATATTTCATCCATCAAACACATTAAAGTTAACTTTTAATTAAATCAAGGGTGAAGTGGTTATTCTTAGTGTTATTTAGCGGTGTGATGCTTTTATTTCGGTGACAGGGACTCTGTTTTTTGGCTGATTTTTTGCTGCCATCATTAACCTGTTAGAGGCTTACTGTATTCTTAAGGCATTAGCAGGGAGAGAGGTGTGAGAAAGCAGGCGGAGCGGCTCAGAAAGAGGATTTGTGTTTGATTACGAGGAGCTCCGAGTGATCACAAGGCTGTGACATAAACATGAAGGTTTGGAGCATCAGTGGGTCTGGTGCCCCCTCTAGTGAGGAAGCTGGTTTCTGTCCCAACAACACGCCTCTATTGTCTGCAGGGGACAGCAGCAGCAGCAGAGCCACTTAAACCGGATCAGGTGGCTTTAAGGAGCAGGAGTTTATTCTGTCCAGTTTCTATTATCTATTGTAACAAGAGCAGAGCTTAATGCTGCTGTGAGGTGTCTGGGGTGATGTTTAACTGAAGTGTTTTTATGCATTTTTTAATTCTTTAAGACAAAAATGACATGCAGAGAGAGCATGTTTGAGTTTTACTTGGTATTCTGTAAAGGAAAAAAAATAACCACCTGCATTATTGTTGGAGTTTAAATTAATTGGCTAAAAAGATTTAGTGGGTTTATTTGGGATTTTTGTATTGAGTTTTTGTAAATTAGCATAAAGAAAACATGAGTTCAGTTCAATTTAACATGCCAGTTTTCGCAATTCAGTTTCTTTCTTTCTTTTTTTTAGGATGTAAACAACTAAAAGAATCAAAAAAAGCAGATATACTAGGTAGCACAGATAATAAAAACATGAGGAGAAGGTGATCGTGTGTGTATGTAGGAAAGAGAGGAATGTTTGGCTAATTGTTGCTAAAACAGTTCATATATTTAAGTTTCTGGAATTAAAATGGATATTGTCGCTTTCTTGTGAAAATCATGTATTTCCAAAACTTTTCAGGAGCCAAGATAAACATGAGCTTTATAAATCTTTTGACATTTTTTAACAGAAGAAATGTTGGGTTTTTAGACCTTTCTTAGCCCATAAATTAACATTTGACAATTCAGTTTATCTCCAAAAAAAGAAAAAAAATCGAAATCATCACATGCAGATGTTCAACTGACAGCGAAAAATGTTATTTGCTCTATCTCATAAATACATAAGATGTATGAGGTCTATTAATTCAATTACTTAGAGGTAGTCAATAATAACATTTGTAACACATACATTTTAGTTATTCACGAATGACACAGAGGAGAGAGGTTTTGGGATATTTTGAAATAACAATTTACAGGCCTCAAAATTATTTTCCAGTTTAAAATCAGTTTGCTTCACTATCATTATTTTATGTACTTTGTTTCGGTACAGTTTACTGGGATTAGTATTTAACATGCACTGGCTTTTAACAACAGAGCATCAATATACACAACTCTCCATACTCCTATCTTTAGGCAAATGGCATGAAAAACAAAGAAATATGTATAAAATTGTATAAATGTGACATTTATTAGAGCCTCACAACATTTTATGTGTTTTCAGAACTAAATTAATTTGTAGCTGTCAGAAACTCTAAAAACAGAAAAAAGGTTTAAAAAAATGTATCTGGACAAAAAAAATGTACAGATTAGATACAGGTGAAACTAGATTCGACTGTGTGGCAATGCTGGTATAAATAGTATACGTTTTGTCAAAGAACATCTGAAAGTATGTAAAATGAGAAAACTTTATTATAATCATCATCCAGTAAAAAACAATGATTTTGTAACAATGTTTTTAGCTTAAATGAAAGACTTAATGTTCCCTTATGAGTTGAGAACATTCTTGTACTTCATTTGCTGAAAAAACCCTTTAAAACTGGATTCTTTTATTTATTTAATTTTAATTTAATTTTATGTTTTAAGGGAAAAAAAATAAAGATTTTTTATTGCCATGAAGCTTAAAATAAAGCAGTTTTTTCTAATATTATGGCAAGTTTACATTATGGAGATATGCAGTTTTTTATTTGACAGTAATTTGCTTTAAATAATAATGTTACAGTAACTGAGTATTATTCCACTTATTTATTCATTCATTCAACATATGAACATGACATATCTAAATGATATATATAAATACTTAAATAAAGTTTCTAATAAGTTTTTTACTTATTAGAAAAAACTGTGTATCCTACCAATGTTAAAAATGGAGGGTAATTATGCTTTAATTCAAATGACAATGATTCTATAATAACAGGAGAATTGCCTAATTTCTCAGCTTTAATGCTGCCATTGTATTTCATAAAGTATCATTCATTTTTGTATCAAGATAAAACAACTAGCATCACAGCCTCACAAATAAAAAGATCAAAGTAAGAAGAAAAACTATATACAAATAACAATTAAGCGAAAGCACATGCAATATTTTCCAATATTTGAGTAAATTTGGGTTAATTAAATTTATTTTTACATGCAAAAATTTTATTTTGCAAAGAATTGAATACTAAATATACTACTGCAATATCTTTGCATAGGGACTTTTAAAATATTACCCAAATAACTAATAACTATAAATCGATACATTTAATGAACTCCTGGTGTCTTTGATTGCATTCAGTATAACTATAACTAATAATTATATTTAAATGTGTGTCTCCTTTATTCCCTAAAATAATAATAGCTCCAGTGAATAAAACAAATATTTTCAGCAATAATATATATCATATATTACTATTATTCCTGAAACAATATTTTTCCTAACAAAATATCCACAATAACTTTATTTCCTATCATATCTTTCTATTTTTCCTACATTATACCTTAATGATTGCAGTGTGTTTGTGGTGTTTTGGTGAGTTTATGGAGACCTTGCTGTATCCTAAAGTCATATATCTGCCTTGGTTTCATCTGACACGTCCTAATGTGCTGTCTGATATTTGGTGGCTGCATCATATTACAGTGTTTGCTCGTTATTTCTGCTCCGTATCCTTCTGAATTGTTCAGAGGTTTTCTGTGGTTGTCTCTGTGGTGTAAATGTAACATGGTTTCAAGTGGCTGAACAGTCTTTCCTGGATGGAGTCTAAGAAGGAATAATGAGTCCAAATAAGTGGTGTTTTCTTTTTCCCCCCAATTAATGGAGATCACAGCATGGACAGCTGATTCTCCCAAAAACATTGATTGGAGTTTTGCATTTAATTAGCCTAGATTCAGTGAGTGGATTTGGTCCGGCTCATATTTTAAGCGTGTGCACATGCTAACGTGGGTGAGGTTATCTCTGCAGGGTTTGACTGTTATTTCATCAGGAGGGGGTTGTTTGATTATTTTGAGGTGTTTGACGGTAAATGTCAGTGTGAAATGACATGAGTGACGGCGGGTGGAGGGTGGAGCTGCAGGAGAGCCGGGGGAGCGTTCATGTTACGCCGTGTTGGCCTGTGTGTTGTAAAACGTCAGCGTGCAGAAACACAGTGAACAGCTTCGTACTCATACTGCTGTCTGATGGAGCTGCACTCATCTGCTCTCACTCTCATTAGGAAAAATACTCGCTGGCTGCTGTATGATTTCTTTTTTAAAAGCCCAAATATCCACCGATCAAACCTGAATTCATTATTAGAGTTTGGGTAACTAGAACTTTTTGATAGGCTTCTAGTTCCAGTAGTAAATGATACTGTGACAATTCCTCATATGAAGCAATAAACACATTTTTCTACAAAAATGTTTCATTTAAGTAAGTAAACTTTAAGCTAGTCACCAGTTTAAGAGTCGAGAGTTTTGTTGTTTGGATGCTACAAAGAAAATGTGCTGTATTTTATTGATCAGATTATTTAAACCACACTTTGACAGCTGTTTCTGCACCAGTGCGTTCCCTTTTAACTTATGAATGTATTTGACTGCTCTGTGTTGGTTTCAGCTGGAGGTTTTGCTCGTTCTTTGTGATGCGTGATGGTTGTATTTGTCTGCTTGTATTTATTTTGTAATGATGTTTTTTGCTGCCCTCTTGGCCAAGTCGCCCTTGAAAAAGGTATTTTATATCGAAATGAGTCTTTTACCTGGTTAAATAAATGATATATATTGTTATTAATGCAAAAAAATAACTTTTCTAACCAACTAAGTCACTCTGCATGGACAGCAAGAAATGCTTACAATCCAATATCATATAACAAATTATTTGTAGGCAAAAAAATTAATATGCAATCAATTAATACAAAGTTTCAGACTATCAACCAAACATTTACTCTCCTCTGCTATGTTTCCTCTGCTATGTAACTTTCTAAGTTGTTGGGACTTGAAGAGGCGTTCTCTATTTCCAATTATTCTGACACCAATTTATTGCAACATAAAGCCAGGAGCTACAGCCTGAGCTAACCTTAGGTCAATTAAAAATAAGAGATAATAACGTGTCACTTTACAAAATGTTATAGACACTTATCAAGTATATTTTGTCAAAGACAAATACACAATCACGCCATTATCCAGAGGAACAAATCCTGTGTGTGTGATTAAGGATGTTTTTAGCTTAGCTTAGCATAAAGACTGGAAATGGTGGGAAAAATGACTCAAACATGACTGCACATATTCAGTGGACCACATACCCAGTAAGTGAACCCAAAAGCTAGAAACGTTTTTCTTGTATGCACCAGGTGAGTTATTCTGATTGGACTGAGTATGCGCCGCCTTATGGTTCATTATAATACATCCATGCTAATAAGATATTACTATATGTGATCAAAGAGCTCCAAACTCTGTTTCTCACAATGAGAAGTTCTGCGTAATATGGCTTTAGAATAATATCACAATATTTTTAGGTTATATCGTGATACACAGTATTTATTTCAATAGTTTTAAATCTCCTCTAAACTAATGTAAACTACTAAAATGCAAAATTATTAAATAAAATTTTTAAAAATTACAGTTAGGTAGCTGATGCCATAAAATAAAGTTACATACTGTTATAATAATGTTTAGTAAAACACTATTAAATACACTTAAGTATGAAGTTAAATAAAGTACTTTTATGGTAAAGTTGAGTATAAGTTTCCAGCTCCTCCGTGTTTATTGGTTTTTGGTGACGTGCATGGTGTAGACGCCCCCTCAGCCACGCGGACGGACACAAAGCCTCATCAAACGACATTAACGAAATAAACAATATAACATAATATGAGACTATTTTTTTATCCTCAGATGATATATTTCATCATACGCACAGCATTCGAACAAAGCCTGTTTTGGCTAACTTCCCAAAAAAGACTAAACCCACCTCCCAGCTGACTACAGGATTTGTGACTATAAGCCTACAAAAAACTAATTTTAAGACAGTCTTAGAGTAGTTTTTCTCTTTTGATTGAGCAAAGAGTTTCTGCTTCCAGTATTTGTGCTAATCATGTAAATCAGACAGCTTTAACGCTGTTGGAGTCACGGCGCTTCCACGTTAATATATTTTTAGGTAAGAAGAGAAAATGGATTGTTTTCTGTCTTCCAGCTCGTCTCTGGAACTGTAATTGGCGTCCCGTGGTTTCACAGACAGCGGGTCAATATTGTCCAGGTTGCACATCAAAAACATGCTAACACATCTGTTTTTTGTGGAAAAAAAAAAAATTAGTTGCCCTTTTTCTAAGCCAGGCATTACTTCTCTCTATGGTGACTTTAAAATGGTTGTACGAACAGAAGGAGCCTCAATTCCTTCATCAACAACGCTACAAGCAACCAATAGAGCTGAGGTCAAAGGTCAGAGCTGCAACACTCAGACAATAGATGGAGCAAATATTCCCCTGACCCCGAGATGAGCAGAGAGGAGAGAGAGGAGGCGCAGCATGCAGGGGGAGGAAGAGATGTGAAGGCAAGGAGAAACGCTATTTTCTTTTGCTGTTACAGTACCAACGTTCATGTTCTGCACATTCACAACAAACAAATCCATGAGTATAAAAATCATGTGGTGAATTTCTCTCTTGGTTCTTTAAATTTACTTTTTTCCTTCTAAATCTACTAGATCATCAAAAACTCAAATAGTGCCTCTTTTGTTTAAGTCATTTTTTAAACACAAATGCCAAATTAAACCTTGAGAATGTATTTTTTCTTCTACTAAATTCAATTATTTGTGGGTTTGAATTGTCACTTAGACAATACAAGATATTAGATTGAGCTTCAGGAAACTGAAAGGCTGTTTTAACTGTTTTGAGTATCATAATGGCCGATCGATTAAACATTTAAAAGCTGAAACATCACTGTTTTTGTGCTGTCAGACGTCTTTCACGGGTATTTAATCTCTGAACCCTGAGCAAATTGGTTTCTTTTGAAAACACGGTGGGGGAAAGGCAATGAGCAACTTTGCTGGAAAATGTCCTACAAATTGCAAGACAATAGTAGATTTGGGGGAAAAGTTGGAAAATTACCATTAAAGTTATGTTTCAGAATAATAGCTTTTTTTGAGCATGTTTTCAAGTAATTTCTTTTTTTTGTTTTTCCTTCCCTCATGCTTGTGCAATTTTCAGGTTATTTTTCTGGTAATTCTTTTTTCATTTTTTGCTAAATTTTGGGTTAGTTGCTCATTGCCCTCTTCCCATGTTTTTGTAAGAAATCAAGTTAAAAAGTTCAGGTTTTAAAGAGTTAATTAGCAATGAAAATGATCATTAGTTGAAGGTCTACTCTAAGAGTTATTTATATACATTCAAAGAGTGATTCATAGTAAAAGTATTTAGCACATACCATTAAAGACATAAATAATTATTTAGAGTTTTATCACACAAGGTAGAAACATTAAACCAGTCAGGGCGTTATAGAAAGAATCAAGGATGCCTGCAAGAAAATTTTAAGCATGAAATACTCAATTTTGTGCATTGTGATGATTTTTATGCAACAATTACGCATCAGCGTTATGCATCAGTTCATGGTGTGAAATTCTTCAAATTTGTCAAAATTAAAGTCCTCTGGTACTTTCATGTTTTTATTTAGGGGAACAAATATAAATGGTCTAAACATTGAGGGAGACATGCCCGATGCGTCCCCCTTGAAATCTATACCAATAGGCAGAATTAACAATGACCATTTTCCAATAATTGCCCACTAGTTGCATCAATGAAAACTAGCACCAAAATCTGCACCAAAATCTCAAAAAGTCAACAAACGTGCATGAGTTGGACGTAGTTGTACATGTTGTAAGTCGACTTGCTGAAATACTATTGCATCAACATTTTTGCAAAAAACATTAAGTTACCTAATCCTAGAAAGCATTATCACAGCCTCTGTGTTGACTTCTGATGTCCATGGTGGGACAAATCCATCAGACACTGCTGACTGCTCGGAGCAAAACCAGAACATGCCCTGCAGCTTGTTCATCATTTTGAAATAACACGTTCAACTATCACACATGGGTGTTATGTTTGGGTGATTTTTGCCAACCAAGGACTCAATGCATTGTTGAACGCTCCCTTTCAGCATTTCTATGTTATTGTTTTAGAAAGTCTTGTTTAAGTCCACATAAATCCACATTCTTTTAGCCATTTAGTCTCAGTTCAGTGTTGCCAAAGTAGGTTTTAAACAACAACATTGTCAGCAAAAAAAAAATGGCATTGGTTTCTGCAAACCATAGATTTGCACATTATTAGAGTCAGGATTAGTAGAAACTACATTTTAACAGTAGTGCATGTGTGGTGAAGTTTAGGCACAAAACTACTGGGTTATGGTTAGTAAAAGATCGTGATTTGACAAAAATTTCCAATTTTGCGGGCACAATCCCAGCTGGAAGAGCAGCAATGTCTCAGTAAAAAAAGCCTGCTTTTTGTGCCATTGTCCCTGCTGGAAAAACTGACAGGTCACCACAAAACACCCACAAATGGAGCCTAAAAAGCCCCATGGAAAAATAAAGACAGGTCGCTATAAAACACCCATGTTTGGAGCCTAAAAAGCTGCTGGAGAACACAGACAGGTTGCTACAAAACACTGTTTGGAGCCTAATAAGTAGCTGGAAAAACACAGACTTCTCATGACAAAACACTCACGTTTGGAGCATGAAAATCAGATGCTTGCTATAAAACACCTATATTTGGACACTTTAAAAACACATACAGGTTGCTACAAAATACTAATATTTGGAGCCTAATAAGTAGCTGGAAAAACAGACGCTGTCGCTACAAAAAAAAAACAACATGTTTGAAGCTTAAAAAGTCGCTAAAACAGACAGATTACAAAACACCTTTGTTTTAGAGCCTAGAAAGCTGATGAACAAACAGTAATAGTTCTCCAAAATAACAAACAGTTTTGTTGTTTTTTGTTGTTTGTTTTGTTGTTTTTGGTGTCAAACAGTGGTTAGAGGTCTGCAGTTGCCTCCTTTAATTCATCACTTTAGAAATGTTGATATGACACGTATGAAATGCGGACATGTATCATATCTGTGGTTGGCAGAAATGTACAATTCCAAAATTTTCTTCTAGCAACCGAGCAGTTTTACAAGCTTTTCAATATAACTGTAAAAATTCAGCATTTTGAAAAATGCCAACAAATGATATGCACATTACTAAACAGTATACTATGATAAAAGAGGCACAAATCTCTGTCTAAATGTTTCTCTGGAGTGTTTCCTCTGTGCCTCCTTCTCCTCCCTTCACTGTGAATCTTTGTCTTTCTTTCGCCATCTCTGTCCTCTCTCTCTCTCTCTCTCTCTCTCTCTCTCTCTCTCCCTTTTGGGGGGAGGTATTATGTGATCGTCGGGGGAATTGAACACAAGAGCAGAGGCAGCAGCGGCCCGATGAATTATTGATGGGAATCTCGGCGTGACCCGCCTCGGTCTGCTCACTTCACTTCTTCTTCACCTCGCAGCCGGGTTAACCAGGCAAAATGGAGGGAGCGAGAGAGAGAGAGAGAGAGAGAGGGAGAGAGAGGGAGAGAGGGAGAGTGAGGAGGAGTCCATTGTTTGGTTGGAGGATGCTGCCTGCCTATGACTCCAAGTGAATTATGGATGAAAAGGCAACGATGCTCAAATCAGTGTTAGAAGAGAATAGCTCTTAGAGGAGCCATAGTCAGCACAAACGAAAAAACACACGAGAGAAGTACTCTAATAGTCGACGTGGTTAATTCAGTATAATGTATACTTTAAAAGCACTAATTCCAACAGTACACCAACAGAGTCATGTCATACTCATTTTAACACAAATACTGTTCTCACTGACATCAATTCAAACACTTCTACGCTGCCGTTTTTTGAAAATCGACCCTTACTAAAGATGTTTCACATTAAAAGCCTCCCGAAGATGGATTATGCAATTTTCATGGGGTTTGTTGACCTCCGGAGAATCTAGAAAAACACCAGACTTCTCCGATAATGTCCTGTCAGTCACAGAACAGAACGAGACCACTTAGAGTCAAATTGTGCTGAAAATCTGAATGACTGAACCTAAATATTTTCCATTTTACGCATCCTGCTGCAAGCAGACACAGTGCATTATTTATGAGCCGGACCCTGCTTTATGACACAGATTACCAGCAGTTACTCTGTGTGCGTGCACGCGCGCGTGTGTGTGTGCGTGCGTGTGTGTGTGTGTGCGTGCGTGCGTGTGTGTGTGTTTGGCTTTTCAGTTTCAGACTGTGGGAATACAGTTTGTGTCCGTTTTCAGGGTTTCTGCTCCGACCTCCTGCATATTCACAGGCAGCTATTGATCTGTAATAATGGATTTCGGGCTGCTGAGAGGAGACTTTTGATGTTTGTTTGTGTGTCAGCGTGAGAAGATTTGACAGACACCGTTATCTCTGTCCTATTCTGTCGATAGCAGTTTTTGAGGCTGGAAAAGTGAGACGTGATGACTAAGTGTGTTTACAGGTTTTGTGGAGTGCATCTGCAAATGTGAAAATAGCTGCATAAGAAAATCAGTGGCTAGTAGTATCCTAACAGACCTAAATCTCTGACTCAACTCGTGTTTTTTTGGAAGAATGTCCTTTATTTTATAATTTAGGTGTTAGGAAATGTTGCTACATTTTAGTCAGTGAACAACAATATAAAAATAATGAATCTGTATGTGGCTATCATATCTGCATCAGGAAAAAATATATATGTTTATGTGAAAGCAAATGATATTAGAAGCATTCTGGTTTCCGTTTCCAATAATTATTGACCAATCACGTTTGAGCGGGCTTTGGTTGCATGCAGGTAAACAGTCCGTTTCGAGCAAAGAGGAATGCATCGATTGGCTATCATCTATTGATGATTGGGCTTTTTACAAACTTTTTAAAAATGTATCTGCCTTCATATGCAGATCAATGAAAATATAACTATTGAATCTACGTAATTTACTTTTTAATCAAGTTGGCATTTCCACTGGTGCTCCTGCCACCAAATGTGGGTATTTTTGACAACACATTGCAGCATTTCCACTCGTGTTTGTGCTACTGTACGCGTTATTTTTGCCACCCATGGCTGTGTTTCCAGCAGCAATTGTGCCACTTAACATAGGTGTTTATAACAACACATCTTGGCAATTTTGTGACAATAAATGTGGGTATTTAAAACCAAAATATGCTATTTTCCTCAACATACTACACATTTAACACAGCCCTGTTAGGTTTCAACATATCCGCTACATAAAAATGTACAAATGTAACATATCCGTGGTTTACAGAAACGGAAAATTCAAACATTTATTCTCCCAGTTGGGTTTGGATACCACACACTGAAGTTTGTAAATGACAAATTAAACTCCAAAGATTTATTCTGTCACTTTTGTACAGTTGAGAGAGTCTGATTTAAATAAAAGATGGTAAAATAGCAACCGAGAATGAGACTTCCTGACTTTGAGTCACGAGTATGTGTCAACCTCCAAAAACACGCGATCATACTTTTCCCATAATGTCTGCTAATGAAAAATCAATTGCCATCACTATGACATCATCGGGCTTACCTAAAAGAGCCAACTGTAATATCCTAATACAGCTGAGCACTTTCAGCAAACATCACTCAAACTCAAGTCAATAGTGCATGTGTTGGGGACTATTTTCAGCGGCGTACTAATATACAACTCAGTAGTGATCTACAAGGTTTAATAAGGTAATTCTTTATATTACGAAACAGCAGCTTGAGGATTCAGCTGATGGCTGAGAAAAAAGAAAAATTACTTATGTTCATTGTCTTTTGGGTGGACTTATTGGAAATGTAGTCTTTAATTGGAGAAAGACGAGTTTTAAACAAAGCGGCTGTGGTAAGATATGACCACTAATGCGCTGCATTCAGAATGCATCGGGGGAAAATGATGTGAAAAAACTGATACGGTCCTTTAAGCATGATTCAAAATTGTGCTGCTGTCCTCCTTGCTGCTTCTTACCTGTGTGTGTGTGTGTGTGTGTGTGTGTGTAGCTCTCAGTGATTGTGCTGTGTGTATTCTCTATGCGCTCCGCCTCGATGAGCTCAGAGTCCAGGTGTCACGTTTGATTTGACCGGCGTAATAAAGCGGCGACAGGACCATTTTCTCCCCTGAACCCGAGCCGCTCAGTTGGCCCCTGCAACACTTCTACCTCTCCAACAACCACCGTCCCGCCGTAATTGGTGCGGACAGACTTAACAAAAAATCACTACGCTATTCCTCTGATTTTCTTATTGGACGCTACAGTGAAGGTTGCTAAGAGGCTGAGCACACGGGGCTGAAGTTTGGAGTTTACAGATTTGATCAGGAGCTTGGTGCTTTGCTGAATGAATATGATGCAGTTTTTTTTCAATGAATAACATAAAGGCTGAAACCTTCATTTTGTTGCTTTGGTCACGTCAAAACTTCTCTAGTCTCCTCACCTGCAATCCTTATCTGCATACGTCATCTGATTTATCTGGATGCTGCCCTGCAGCAGAGTCAGATGAGGAGCCTGCTAGCACCAGCGTCAGCTCAGCTACCCTTATGTTGCGTATTCAGGGCTTGAAAATTAACAACCGCCCACCTGCCAAATGTGGGTAACAGAGGCACTCTCACCAGCCACTTTGGCAGGTGGCATCGTTTAACCCTTTGAAACCTGAGCAAACTAGCTTTACTTAAATGTCTAGAAAACTATATTTATAATTGTCATAATTACATATTTTAAAGTATGTAGCAATATTATTACATTTTTTGAACTCATTTCCTTGTTTGTTTTACTCTCTTTTACTTTTTGCTAATTTTCAGGCAATTTTCTTGGCATTTTCTCCAAATTTCTTGCTAATTTTTGGGTCATTTCTTGTTAAAAAATTATTTTCTAAATTACTTATATCTTGCAGATTGGTAGAACATTTCTTAGTTCTTCACTGTCTTTTAATTCTTATAAAATTAAATAAACCATTTTGCTTTGGGTTCAAAGGTTTAAATACCTAAAGAAAAGTGACGACGATACAGGTTTAATAGGATTAATATATATTTTTAATTATAGTCTTCTCTAAAGGCATCTTCAGATTTGCAATCTGACATGTAAAACACCTCAGCAGTTGGTAAGAAGAGGAATTAAATATCTGTCTGTGTCAAAACTCAGCCATCCTATCTGTGACCACGATACCGTGATTTTTCTCCACGAACCATAAAAACATTGGCACCCTATGTCCAGTATTTGGTGGTTGAGCCAGAAGAGTAGGTATAGGTAGGTCCTTAGACCGCTTATTCAAGCATCAAGTCACTGAATTTCAATTAACCGCGTCCTTGTTAATTTACACTTTTACTCTGATTAACTAAATTTATCTGCGTACACCACAGATCAAACACCTGTCTGTCTTTACATGGAGTTTTGCTGTTATTTATTGCTTGTTATTTTTGACTAAAATTATTTTGATAACAGCAAGAAACATTTAATGTGAGACAAATTCACATAAAGAGACGTGGTTTTCTGTTAATTCACATATGTGTGATATGTTCAGGACCCTCCTGACTTGTCATTGACGCATGTCAAGAGGCTTTTATCGTGTAAACAATAAAACATGTTCAGGTTTGTTCGACAGCGTATGTTTGCTCACAGTGTCTCAGGTCCAATCAATACCAGAGACTGGTGGCAATTTAGGTCAGACCTGACCCAGAACGGAGGCCTTGTTTCGGTCGTTCTGGGTTTAAAGGAGACGAGTAGAGCACAGCCTGATAAATTGTTTACAATATGTCACAAACATTATGTGGGGTAAATGTATTGATGTTTATATGAGGCACAAAGAGCACCTTTAAACAGACCGAGCCGACAGAACGTCACTCCCCAATCCCATTAATTCCTCTCTGTCGCTGCTCGTTTGTTCCCTTTGGTTTTTATGTCTTCTTCCTTTTGAATTCGCTCACTCTTTCTGTCTTTGCGCTCTCGTTTCCCTGACCCCTCTCGTTGTCCCTCCCTCCCTCAGGTTCATTAGTATTGGTGTCACAGCGCTGCTGAAATAACTCTGTCCGGAGGCGTAATGAACGACGACAGGCGGGACGGACCCGTCAGGCTGCCGGAGGGTTTATAGTGAAAGACAAACAGTGTTTTTAAAAAAAAGAAAAAAGAGGGGGGAAATAAACACAAGGTCTGGTTTGACCTTGTGTCTGACCAGAAACCTGCATTTACCTCTGAGGACAAACAAATACAGAAATAAAAAAATACATTAAAATTCTATTGGTATGATTTTGATTGATATTCCTATGTTGGTATAATTTTATCATTGTTAGTTTTGACATATAGAATCAGCAATAATTAGACAATTTAATATAAAATACAAAATTTAAATCAATAATAATCAAAATGGCAATTATTATTTTTTATGAATGAAAAAGAATATCATATGGAGATGGGGAAAAAAATTATGTTTAAAATTAAGATTATTCTATATATTAATGATGATAATAATTGTTATTATATATCGAAAACATTCACAGAAATCAATTATATTTAATTTAGCATTACAAAAATAAATACAATTATATAAAAAAAATTAATTAATCAAGACTTAATAAAATGTAAAGAATTATCAAATTTTATGGGGATAAAAAAAAGATTAGATATATTTTTACCTTTTACAAATCCATTATTATTGTTGTCATTTTTATTATTAAGCTCAAAAAACATTACATGTTATTATTAATATATAATATTAATAACATAATATGTGTTATTATTATGTTTATTATTATTTTCATCATATTTCACAAATTACAAACCAAACACTATTTAAATCCGTCTTACTTTTATCTGCTCTGTGATGTGTGTGTTTGCGGCTGCAGCTGACGGCCCTCTCTATGTAAATGTGCTGATGTGTATCTATAACGGATCAATACTCTGCTGGTCAGATACTGAGACCGAACACAAACAAGGAAGTGGACGCACATTCTGTTTGTTGTCCTTCCTGCTCCTGTCCCTGCTCATGTTGGTGTTTTCTGTTATTTTGGTTTCTGTCCCTCTGTTGTCTGGGAGTCGGTGTGTTTTTCTGTGTGTGTGTGTGTGTGTCTGTGTGTGTGTGAAACAGCAGTTTTGGGCTCCACTGTGCGTGCGGATGGATGATGTGGATCGATGGCTGTAATCCCGAGCAGATTAAAAGAGCATTAATACTGGCAACGATAACGTAAACGGTGCGGACCCAGATCTCCATTGATCTGCAGGAACCTGATCCAGACCAGTTCCTGGAAGAGGTGGGGGAGGGGGGTAGACGGAGACAGAGGGGGAGAGAGAGAGAGCTGATTTTATACAACAGAGAGACAAAAGGAGAAAAGAGAAGCTGCATCTAACTGGGTCATGATGATAAACATCCGCTTTTATGAGCAATAATACCATTCCCCCCGTTTAGGGTTTTTGGGGGAGTTTTTAGTCGATGTGAGGGTCTAAGGACAGAGGGATGTCGTATGCTGTAAAGTCCTTTGAGTCAAATTGTGATTTGCAATAATGGGCTTTATAGATAAAATTGAATTAAATTGTTATATTTAAACTAATAACTCGGTAACTGAAAGGTACCAGTTTTATCTATAAAGGACACAAATTATCCTGCAACTCAACCGCATCACCAGAGAAAACGTTGGACAATTGTAAAAAAAATCCTGATTTTCTCTCTCAAATATCTGCACATGGCAACGCTAAGGTCAGATTGTAATTTTTTATTTATTTATATATATTTTTTAGTAAACATTATCTCTCTATCTACCAGACCGTCTCTTGTCTATGTGTTGGGAAAGTGGTAAAATGTTTGGTTCATTGTTGGTTTCCGCGTGTAAACTGAGCATTCGGGGCCACCGTACCAGTCATTTCCTCGATGTGCGAGGCCGTACGTCACCTTGTTGAGTTTTAAAAGTGTGATATGTTCATTTTAGTTTGTTGAAGAGATGTTTTTGAAACATCAATTCCGGTCTCACAGAATATGATGCAGTTCTATCAGAGCAGGGATTTTAGGGGCGGATGGTGTAATACAGCTAATAGCTTCCTCTGTTTGAAAAGTTGAGCTTGATAGAACAGATTTGAGCTTATTTATTTCATCCTTGCGAGCGGTCTGCTGAGTGTGATTATTTCATTACATTGAACAGATTTCCCTGCAAAATTAAATTCCTGTGGACCAGGCGTTTCCACAGAACATCCTTTTGTTTTTACATGTCAACAGCTTTGTAATTATGCTCTACCGGACTTAAATTTTGATAAGTATTTGATGATGTCTACAACACGACAAGAATATTGACAACAAATCTCTATTCATTATGCCCTGATGTGTAAAGAAGAGATAATCTAGGCGACTGTGTTCAGACAGAAAACCAAAATTGCATCGCAAAAGCCATTTCGATGCATTAGATGTTTTTTTTTTTGTTTAACAATGTTAAACATGTTAAATTGTTATGTTTAATTTTATGAAGCAACTACTCCTTCTAGGATGATTTATGATGTCTTATGACTCATTAACAAACACTTTCTCGCTGAGCAAACACACAACATAATTTGGTGTTAATTTGTCACTGTATGTTTCTGTAAAGCACGGAAATGTTACATTTGCACGTTATTTTGTAGCAGATCCAATCAAACTTTGTTACATTTAACTGTGGTTAGGTATGGGCACAAAAACAACTTGGTTATTGTTGGAAAAAGGTCATGTTTTGGCTTAAAATACCTGTTTTTTGTCCTGAAAAAGCAGCAATGCCTCTGCGAAAAATGACTTTTTTGTGTGGCACTTTCTCTGCTGGGAAAAACTGCAACAATGCACCTTAAAAACTGCAGTTGGTGCCTAAAAAGCTGCTGGAAACACAGCAATGACTCACCAAATCACAAGCATTTTTGTTGTTTGCTGGTTTCAGTGGTCTGCAGCTTGAGAAACATTAACATGATGCATATGAAACACGCAAATTTAGGGTATTTTTGGACTGCAGAAACTACATTTAAGAGTCGAGCGAGCTCAAACGAGTTCCACTGGATAAATCTTAAATAAACAAAACAAAAAGATTAAAAGTGACCTTAAACCAACTCCAACTGTGTAAAATTCCTGTTAAAATGTTCATCTGAAAACATGATTGAATGTTTCCGTTTTTCAGATCTTCTCTGAATGATTTACGAGTTTCTTTAGCTCACAAACACACTTTGTGTTTTTTTGTTGACTTTTTGTCTTATCTTTGGTACTGCTTGTCCTGATTAAATCCAACCTTTTTTTTTGTTTAAACTAAGATAACAGTTTGACGGTCAGATTGGTCTTATTTCCCCCTCTCACTCACCTCCTGCAGATTTGGTGGTAAAAGCATTAAAAGCAGCCGGTGTGATGTGTATCAGACAGATGGGTTTGAAGGGAATCCTCCTCGATTTGATTGTGCCAACATAACTGGATTCATTAAGCTGAATCTGTCTGTTATTGGATTATGTTTCATATTGGATGGATGGCATCCAATTGTAGATATTACAGCCTTTAATGGAGACAGCTTCAGCAGAACGGAGAGGAAGAAAACATGTCGGAGAAAAATACTAGATAGAAAAAATAAAGTTAATAATTCCTAACAGCAGAGAAAGAAAACCCAAATATTAACTATGGACATAAAAGAAGTAAAAAAAAAATAAAACTGGGTAAGAAAAAGGGTATAAAAAAGTATTACAGTACAGTATAGTATAGCCAAAAGTATATGGACAATCTCAGTCTTCTGTGTCTGAGCTTCTTTTTATCTCTCGGAGCAGGAAATCGGATCAACTCGTATCACTTGCCGCTGATCGTTTGGAGACAAACACAGCGGTGAGCGGTTTGCCAGGATGTCCGTTTATAGCTGCCCAGCCTCCTTCTGATCAATCACCGATTACAATACAATCTATTGATCAGAGAATATTATCTTTGTTTCCCATGTTTGTTCACTGTTGGCGCTGTGAGCTGTGAGACTGAGCGGCGATGGCTTCGGGCTGCCAAAAAACACCACTGATAAGAAAAAGGTACTGAGAGGCCGGTTAACTCATCACTTATTAGTCTGTCACTGTGTGTGTGTGTGTGTGTGTGTGTGTGTGTGTGTGTGTGTTTTGATGTCCAAACAGAGCTTCCCTCTGACTTATCCTCACTGTCAACATTCAGCAGGTTAAAGGTTTGTGAACATTCAGATTTTTTTTTTTTTTTTTTACCTTTGCTTTTGACACCAAACTTTTATTTCCCTGTTTTGTTTAGTTTTTTAATTCAAACCATTTTCAGTTCTTTTAAATTTGCTGGGATTTTACTTCTGTTTCTACTTTGGAAATCCACCATAGATGTCAAAAGAGAACTAGGTACAGCATAATCGGCACGCTGCATTCCTTACTATAAAAATTGCTCGAGGTGCATTAAAGTTGGACTTCCTAGGTTTGAAATCACCCAAATCTTCTTCATCTATGGGCCGAAAAAGCAAGTGCACTAGAGTCCCCTGCTGACTGAGAGCCTAATTTCTGGTTTAGATCTCTACTAACTTGAACTGGGTGATTTAACCATGCAACTCTTTTAAATTTTCAAAAAATTATCAGACTGAATTCATCAAATTCTTATATTGAAACAAATCATTTCAAGGTGGTTGTGATGCAAAATGTCAGTGTAATTCTATGAGAAAAAGCCTTTTTTGACCCCATGACATAACCCAGTTGCCACAAAAAACTAAGATGGATACAAAAATAACAACAATGTTATGATTGCATGTTATTATGCAGCAGATATGTTGGAAAGTTATGTTTCAATGACTGTGGTTAACTAGTGGTTAGACTTAGGCACAAAAACCACTCGGTTTGGGTTGGGAAAAGATGTTTTGGCATAAAATACCTGGTTTAAAAAGCCACTGGAAACTGATGCCTCAATTTTTTTTTTTTTTTAAGCCATGGAAAATATGCCGGCTAAAATGCAGCAATGTCTTTTTTATTTTCAGTATATTTTTTTATTTATTAATATTTTTTACTTTATAGGTACAATGGGCAGAAAAACAAACAAAAAAAGAGCAAGGTACAAGGTAGATTTATTTGTCATTTTTCTTAAATGTGGTTTAGGAAGAAATGAAATTAAAGTTGACCCTAAATCCTGCTACATGTTTTTGGTGTCGAGGAGGAGTTTGAGGAGTCTCACACGAAGCAAACAAATAAACAAAAAAAAATCTAACAAACAGAGAGGTATGGGGTCAAGGGGGATTTTAAGAGTCAAAGCAAATTTTCGTAATTTAAGCTAGATTATGCAGCGATGTCTTGAAGAAAAACAAACACTTTTCATGACACCAGCTCAGCAGCTAAAACAGCAATGTATCAGTAACTCAGGGCACTATACCAGCAGAAAAAGCAGCAATATCTCAGGGAAAATACAGCCACCTTCTGTGGCACTCTCCCAGCTGCAAATGCAATAATGTCTTGGAAGAAAACAACCACTTTATGTGGCACTTTTCAAGTTGAACATGCAACAATGTCTGGGTAAAAACAACCACTTTCTGTGGCACTATCACAGCAGAGAAAACAGCGATGCGTCAGGAAAAGACAACCACTTTTTGGGCCATTATACCAGCAGAAACAGCATAAATGTCTAGGTTAAAAAACAATCACATTTTGTGGCACTCTCCCCCTGGAAATGCAAAAATGTCTCAGCAGAAAACAACCACTTTTTTGGCACTACACTAGCAAGAAACACAGATATGTCCCGGTAAAAAAAAAAAAAAAACACTTGTTATGGCACTATTCAAACTGTAAATGCAACAATGTCTTGGTAAAAAATAACCGCCTCGGTGAAAAACTACTTGCTTTCGTGGCACTGTGCTGGCAGGGAACATAGCTGCACTGTAAAACAACCCTTCGTTGCTCACGTATTGCTTTGATTGTATTTCATGCGTATTGTTGTCACTGTTGTTAAATTTATAGCACGGATGTTTGTTTAGCAACCTTAAGAATTGCTGATGGACGGCTAAAACGAAACTGCGTGAAGCTGCATGAGACAAAATGGAAAAGGGGAGAAGAAGACAGAAAGAGAGAGAGGTGGATGACATCAAACTCCTCTGAGGCCATTTCCTCATCAGCTCAATGACATCACTGAGCCCCCATAGGCTGCGATTGGCCAACCCGTTTCTCCTGGTAAACAACCGGAGATACATTACAGTGAGTGTGTGTGTGAGTGTGTGTGTGTGTGTGTGTGTAAACGGGCGGGGAGACCTTTGTCCGGTGATGTCACCACTGACCGTTTGGACATACAGATTATACACTGATAAAGCTTCTCTCTGGACACACACTCACTGAATACTCGCTCTCTCTTCCTCTTTGTTCCTCCGTATAATCAGTCACAGATCTATCCATCTGACTGGATGTGATGTAGAGGTAGATGTGCAAAAACTCTGCATGTTTTACATTAAAACACCTTTTGAAACATTCATATTAGCACTTAGTTTGCATGTTGTTGGAGGAATTTACTTGCAAAATACTGTCTGTTGTTATTAATGATTAAGGGCTTCAACCTTGAGGCTGGTTTTATTCTACTGTAGATGTAAATCTTTAGAGAACAGTTTTCAAATACTTATTTCATTGTTGAAAACACTCAATAATTTTCTGGGGAATGTAGTTTTTAGCTAATGTTACTCAAAAAAGAGTGTCTTCTTATGTTATTTCTTACATTATTTTTATAATCTGTAATTGCTTTTATTCTTACAACTCTTTATTACTTAAACTCCTGTTTGAGATCTTCCTGTTTTACAACTTTTATTCCTGTATTTGTTTTTTTCTTGTTGATCACCGGTGGTTGGTGTTCACATTTTGTTCTTGTGCTTTTGTTTGAATTTCTCTGTTTGGCATGTTTGTGGACGTTTATTTTATTACTCCCAGAGTTCCTGCCTTGCTTTGTCTGTTATCGCACTTTGTAAAACATCTGGTTATTATTATTATTATTATTATTATTATTATTATTATTATATTATTAGTAGTAGTAGTAGTAGTAGTAGTAGTAGTATTTATGAGGGCTATTTTTAGGAGTGGATTAATACACGTTTGGTGTCAGTGCTCTGAATCTTAAGCAAATGAAAAATTGGGCATGAAACGCAGCAATTTTCATTTTTAAGTTCGTATTATAGATGTTTGTTTACAGACAGTGGAAGTGCAACCATTTCTTTTTCTATAGTGCACAAACAGTGACTTCTATAAATCCATGTTAACAGCTCACTCAGCCACAGTGATAGTTTGAGCTAAATGCTAATTCAGGTTTTCTCACACATTTATTTATTAGTGGCCGCCCAACATAATCTCAACATCTGGTGTCACATATTGATTTTCTATTGTTGGATCATTCATTAGCTGATTAGTTCACCGGACTGACGGCGGACAACACAAGCAAACTTCAGGTGTAAGTTTGAGCTCTGGAATTGGAGGCAACAGGAGTTTTCCACTATTTTACAACATTTCTGAGGCTAAACAAGAAGATAGTGCTGCCTTGTTTTTCAGACATCTGTAGGTGATACTGTAATGTTAAAGGATAAATATTCGCACAGATTCATTCATGCTCCGTCTGTGTGTGAGTGAGAGAGACAGGAAGAGAGACAGTCTTTAGTCTGTTGTTCCATTTCCGGTTATCGTCTCAACACAGAAGGAGGAGAGCATCGTGGTGCATTAAGCACGACCACACACACACACACACACACACACACACACACACACACACACACACACACACACACACACACACACAAACACTTATAGTGGTGTGCTGATTGCAACAATGCTGTGACTCTCTGTACTTCATCAGTGTGTGTGTGTGTGTGTGTGTGTGTGTGTGTGTGTGTGTGTGTGTGTGTGAGTTTAAGTGCTGAGATATGATGCATCAAGTGTGTCTGTCCGGCTGCCCTGCTGAGCTGCAGCCTCTCATAAAATCTGCACGCTTTAATATTTCTGCTATTAGAAAGGATATTGTTTTTTACAATCGTGTTGTCATAGTTTTGGTCATTGTTCAGTTACGATAACGTGTGAGTTACTTACTGTCATTGTAAAGAGCACTGTAACATAAGCTGTCAGAAAAGAGTGAAACATCTTCACTTTAACCCAAATATCTAGTGACACAGTGTTGCCAAAGATGTCTTTTTGGAATCGCCTGAAATATCACCTCATGTTAGCGAAAAAACTTACCTATTTTATATTTGCAACTTTAATTTGCAGAATTTGAGATTCAATGGAAAGCCGCCCAGTGATAGTTGACTTGTGTTAAGCTCAGAATCATCAGTAAAACTCACCATAGATGAGGAAAGAGGATCTCCCGTCCAAACAGGGCGCAAAGTAGAATCCGTGAAGTGGAAACTTGTCCCACAGGACCTGAAAGTATAAAGATCGTCTTTTATTAGTTGACTCTTTTACTATTGGTATTACCATGCACAACATACTTAAAATGGCCGATATTAATACAAATTAGTTGGCTAACACACAAAAACGCCAAGACTGAGGCCTAACTGCTTACTGTTCTACCCCAAAATCAACAGAACAACCCCAAATCGAGGAAGTAACGATACAACTTCTGTGGACATTTCATGAATGCAACACTGACACTGCATCACCACACTCCATAGCATCCATTATTTAAAAAAACAACATTTTCTTACCATAAATCAATGTTATTTAATTATGTTTGGATTATGTGCGTCGTTCAATACTGGTGTTTTTGAAGGTCTTAGTCTCGTCTTGGATTTGACTCAGTCTTGTCTCTTGTCTCTCAGACAAAGAGAATTTAGGACTTTGCTTCAGGACAGGTAAAAACCAGAACTGTGGAGTGTTGAGTAAAGACGGTTTAGATGATTTCAGCTCTTTCGTGTTTGTTTGTATTTGTTTGCTCATCCAAAAAACAATGGAAAGATCTTAGACATAAAACTCTGCAACGCCTTTTGACTATTTTATCAAGACATTTCAGTAAAGCAACAAAAGAGGTGCATAAAGATTCAGTATTTTCATTAGTTTAATGTGGGTGTTTTTATGGAAATGTGGATCTTTCGTCAAAACCAATCTTAACATACTGTTATTATGTAAATATAACATTTTTCCTGTTTAAAAACATTTAAATCAATGAAGAAAACTCATTAAAATCTATTATTGTCTCTAATAACTAACCAAAATTTGGTGATGTGGGTCCACATTTGGATTGTAACTCCAAAATTTTGGGGTAACTATATCTTATAAAACCTTTCCCTTTAAATCATGTTAATACAAGAAAAAAAACCATTAAGTTTCCTAATATATTAAAATACATTAATTCATCAATACATTTACCCCAAATAATGGCTGTACACTACAGTAAAGTCATGCACCTCTTATATTCTACTCACTTTGTTAATTTAGGGTTTTTCACAGTAAGGGTTTTTAAAGGGGCTTGGTTTTTGCCCTTGCAATTTAGTGGCTTTATGTAATTCTCTAAATTAAATCGGTTTAAAATGTTTGGTATTGTTTTTGGGATTTGTTTTTTATTATTTCTGGAGAGATCCTTTTCAGCAGCTGACCATTACTGATCACGCAGTCAAAAGGCAGCACGCAGAATTAAACGACAGTTAACCGCCACGATTATTATTTTGGGGGGTGATAAAAGTCACCAGTGACATCACGACGACATCACAGACACAGTAACAATGTGACCATGCCACAGCTGATTGATGATTTCATCAAACCATCGCTCAGCTCTGCCGGCTCATGACGGAGTGTCGAAGCGTCCAAATGTGGCGCCACACACGAGCGGCGAAGTGTATGTTGAAGGGCGACTTTACTACTTACCCTGCACTTATATGCCCTCTGTGTAATGGATACCAAGGCTTAAGTGGTAATGGTGCAATAAAAAAAAGATACAGAGAGAGAGAGGGAAGAGGAGAGACGTGGAGAAAGAGAGAGAGACAGAGATGTAGGAGGGGCAGGAAGATGAAGGAGAGGAAGGAGACACAGAGGCAAGGAGACAGGAAGGAAGAAAAGCAGAAAGAGTTAGGGAGGAAGACTGGAAAGGAAAGACAATGGAGAGTTAAGGGAGATAATGGAGACAAAAGAGAAACGATGAAGGAGAAAACGAGGAGGATGCAAAGGATAGATGACAGACGAGACAAAAACGAGCCGACAAAGGAAGAAAAAATGACTGAGGAGACGGATGAAAGAAGAAAAGGAAAAGATGGAGAAAGTAGTGATAAAAGACAAAAGAAATGACACAAAGAAAGTTGAGAAAAAGGGAAAGCTGAAGCGAACCTTTGAGCTATAAATCCTTTTTTCTAACAGAAGGAAGCCCGTCTGTCTGTAATGTCCTGACAGACATCTGTGTGGTTTATATTCGGCTGTTATTGATCCCCAAACTCTCTGCTCTCTTGTTTTAATCTCTCATTGTGTCCATCGTTTCTCCTCTACCTCTTCATCTCAATGTCTCGCTTTTATCTATGACTGCGTCTGGCCATGAAAATGATAAATGAGGAAAATGTTGAACGTCCTAAGAAGGAAACCCTCCTGTTAGCTCAGAGTGCATAATTAGCTATCGGCATCTTGTGATTTGGTGCGAGCCTTTGATTCGATTTAATAAAGTGGGTGAAAGTTTTTGTTCAGAACTTGATGAGGAAAAAGCAGCTTAAGTTGTTCACAGAGTATTTAGATTATTTGTCAGACTCTATGATCAATGCTTTGATGAGCAGTGTGACATACGGTTGGGTTTAAATATGACACTGACAGCTGATAAAGGTGCAGACAGACCGCTTAACATACTTTTTCCTTAATTTTTTCAAGAAAAAACATCAAAAACGTGTAGCAAAGTGTGACGTGGAAGTCAACCATTTGTTGCGGTAATTTGACTAGTTAGAAAGGAAACAGACTGATGTTAAAGTAAAGTTTGTCCCACTCACTACTTTGTGAACTCAATTTTGGCCGATAATCTTTCTTATCAAACAAAAAAATCAACCTTAACCAATCCAAATTTCTCTCTGTCACCAAACTAAGACTAATGTTATCTTAATTTCCTTTTTAAATAAGTATTTCACTGATATAAAGAGGGTCTTTAAATAAAACTTGGCCGTGTATGCAGCACAAAGTGAATTAAACAGGAATTCCTGTTTATCCTGATTCTATTTCTGCAGGAGAATCTGCATTTTGAGGCCTCACAACTTCTGTCTAGTAGTATTTCATTGTACCATTTGACCTCCTGGGATTAGGCCAACATTATAAATATTTGTCGCCTTTTTGTATCTTTTCCATTTCCATTGCATATTGCATTGTGGGAAACGGTCCATCAGCAACAGGACTCATGCACGGCACTGTGGGGACTGCAGGCCGTATTGTTAAATCTGCCAGGCTGTGATCTATCTTTGTGGTGAGGGTGAAAACAGTCTCTAATGACTCTGCTCAGCTCCTCTTTCTCCTCTCTCCTCTCTCTCTCTGTTGTAAAATGAAACCAAAGCTTGCTTGCTCACTCACTTCCTCTCAATAAACTTTTACTTTTAATAAACTTTAAAGGTATATACTATGCAGTAATGGTCTGTACAGTTTGTAAACGAAATTGACTTCAACTTCACATTCAATCTCGTTCACTATATTTGTGTTTTTTTTTATTTGGCACTGTGTTTGAAATGTTTTTTAGCTTCCCCTTGGATGGACGAAAATAAGAAAATACAGGCAGAGGGCAGGGTTTCTACAGATAAATACACCACCACACACTTCGTATATAGTCTATAGTTTTTTTTAAGAAATCTTGCATAGTATCACTTTAATTCTGTATTACACATAATGAATAAATGCAAAAAAGCTTTACAAAAAAAGGATTTGAGAAATTGAATACGCAGTCTAATCTAATAATTAAATATTTTTTAAAATTAAACACAGATTGATTTAAATATTCAAAAACACAGAAAAAGCAAATTTTCAAGTTTGTCTTAACATTAAATATTAATATTATTCCTTATTTTTAGCTTTAAGAAATTCTATTATTTATAGATTTATATCACAAATAAATGCATTCAACTTGTCATTCAGACATATAGATAACAGCTGGGTATTGTCTGTGTTTCCAGTAAGCGAGTACCACAAGCAAAAAAAGAAAAGGGCCTGAGATATAGCCCTGTGGGACACCATTAAATCTGTTTTATCTTGTTGCCCATGGCCACAATCAATTATCAACAAATTGAGAAGTTTTAAGCCACCTCTAAAAATCCATATCAGTTTAAGTTTACCCTATATGTAGAATATTTTCACTGCTTTATTTTGCCAAAAGACAGCCCTTACAAACGGAGATTTGAAGCTGTTACATCAAAAACACCAGACTCCGTCACTGAACGTCAAAGTCGCTGCTCTACCACTGGCTCAATCTGCTATTGTTTGAGGTAAAATGGAGGAAATATTAAAATGTAGTGTATACTTAAACTGACATTGATCTTTTTAAGGTGGCTAAAATATGTTTTGCTGCAGCCTCGTCCACAGTAAAACATTGATTCACTTCGGTAACAGTAGATTTGGTTTATCAAAGATGTTAGAAAGGCAAAACAGAAACCTCAAACGGGTCGGACCACCATGTTTAACTCTCTAAAATTATACGTTACAGTTACAACTAATAAAGACAACAGAAATAGAGAAGTTTGCTTAAATTTAAATACTCAAAACAGTAGCCTGTTTACTACCCAAAAGTGACTTTAGTTGTTCTTTTGGTGAAACTGAGTCCATTGCTATTTTCTCCTCTTGTCTCCTTATGTCTTCCTTATCTCCACTCTCCTCATCATCTTCCTTTTCTCCTCTGCAATCCATCTTTTCCTTTCATTCCTCTCTGCCCCTGCCAAACCTCTCTGCTCTGTTTGTCCTCTAAGTTTCTCCATATTCACTTGAAGTGGCTGCCTCAATAAAACATCACCTTGATGTTGTTACTGACGTTTAGCAGCTCTTGACTCTTAAAACCTCTGTATCATACGCTGACGTGTTTGCCGCGAGTGTTACCAGCTCTTGAAGCTTCGCACTTGGCTCAGCCTCATTCAAGTGAATAGTGAAAAGGCTTTAAGGTGGAATAATGCCTCTCAATTGCCATATTGGAAAGCTTGACCTTTTGGTCAGCTGTGAGACAGCCGATTGGGTTTCTAAATGTTAACTTGTGTTTCTCAGAAGATGTGACCAGATGTGGGTTATTAATGTGTCAAAAAGGGACATTTCACGCACGCCAGATATATTTAAGTCGTCATTTAAAAATGTCTAGTGTTGCTGTTGTGAATGGCCAAACGCTGGATTCACATCATGTAGGAATTACTTTCAATACGACTTTCTGACTTAAAACAAAAGTCACTGGCAGACTTTATCCGTTGTGGTTATCCAGCTTCTAAGCTAGCATTCACAACAGCGCACTTTGTTGGTAGAAATCTCTGGCTGACTTTTTAATGATTCCTGCTCGTTTTAAATCTGAGATGTGCACATAATAATAATGATTTTGTTTCTAAACCCGAGGCACAAAGTGTTTCATAATAGGCTTACAATACTATACAGTATATGAAAACAAGGTAAAATAATTAAAATATAATGTATACACATTTATACTCATACTTATATACATGGGTGTAGTACTACACATATCAATACATACCCATACATTTACACATAAATATATATGCATATATGGTTGTATAAATGAAGACGTAACGATGACTGTGCCGTTAGGGAAATAATTATGACGACTGCGACTGCAGTTTTAATCACTATGATTGTGTATAATAAAAAGGACGAGAAAGACACTCTGTGACAGCTGACTCACGCTGAGACAAAAAATAGAAAGGCGAGAGGTTCTCCGTGTTTCTGCTGATCTCGTTTGCAGTTAGAGACGCATTTAGCAACACACAGATGTCTACGCGAGAGGCTGAGAGAGCTGATGAAAGACGGAGGAACCCTGCTTTATTGATCCTATTGATTCAACCCTTACCTTTAAAGAAAAACCACCCCTCCCCTCTGCTCACTCTCACCCCTCCTCAAACCGGTAAACCCCTTTTGAATAATATAATTGCGTATTTGATCCTCACTGTAACCTCGACCAGAGGGGAAAAAAGCCTGATTGAATCACTCGAGCGTGCTCTTTCTCCATTGACGGCACACTGCGTTGGTGTGTGGGTGGGTGATTTTGATTGCTCCCTTTTTACACGTAAATGTGTCTGCACTTTTTTCTTTTTTTTTTTTTTTTAAGTCTGGGGTGAACTGCTGCCGAGCTGCTTTTCATCGAGCTACACTAAGCAGAAAAAGGAGAGACAGTGAAACGGAAAGGGAAAGGTGTGCAGAGAACATCTCTTTACTATATCTGAAATAGTAATTTTTTTTACTTCTTTGTTGACCTATTTTAAGTATTTGTTTAAAAAATTGTTGTTTCTTGAGTATGTTCTGTTGTTAGATAATTTGTTTCACTCTTGCAATTCAGTAAAAAAAGTAAAATTGGAAAAAAAAAAACATACACAACTACAATAAACCCATACTGCCTCCCTATGGTTTAAATTTTTATTCATGGATTTTCAGAATCCAGAAAAATACTTACAAATTAATAAGTCAAAACCTAAAGGGTTAATTTGTTATTTTTCAACCTTTTTTCTCATGTTTTTGTTTTCTAAGCTACTGATGGAGGCAAATTTTTTTTAAATTACCAATACTGAGTGAGAGCAAGAGGCATTCAGGGGACGTTCACACTGTCAATTTACATCCACTAAAAGTGCTTGTTTTTGCCACTGACAGGCTCAGATTATTATTTTAACGCGGAAGGATCCCTTCAGAGATAGATCTTTTTTAAAGAGTATTGCCAAACCCGCCAAAGACATAATTCAAAGTTCACAGAAACAAAATAAAACTCAAAAAACTGCCTTGGTTTGTCTTTCTACTGTTCCAACAATCATCAACTCTGGTTTGGTTGGAAAAAAACCTTAATTCATCCAGTTAGATGTGAAAATATGTTGGCTCTCTACGCTATAATTACTGTTCATTTACATGGAGTGTGGTGGGTTTGGTGATCATCCATGGCACTTTTAGTGGACTCGAATTGACGTTTTTTAACAAAAGTCCTTTGTCATTTACCAAAAGAAGCTTTCCCCAAATTTATATATATACTGCAGTACAAAATAAATGAATCTGACCTGACACTATTTCAGTACTTGACAGTTTTTGTGACTGGCCATCAGAAAATGCAAAATAAGATGTGTTTATCAAAGTGCAAACATCATTGGGCAGCTACAGTCACTCTGTAGACCAGGAGTAGTGTTTAATATGCATGCATGTAATATGCATGGAAATAATACTGAAAATAAAAACCTGTATACTCTCTTCTGTTAGGTGGAAGTACCTCCAGTTACTCACAGCTACCAGAGCTTCATGATGATCAACACACGGCCAGTCAGGATATGACAGGTGCAAAACAAACACTACAAAAATGCACAAAAAATTATGTACATATGAATATTTATTCCAATTCTTTAGAAATGCAACTACTAAAAGTAAAGACACTATTTTGTATTTTGGATACAATTTTGATGTATATATCCACAAAAAAATAAATTAACAAAAACAATTTCAGCCCAGATTTAACCTAGATATTTAGACATATTTTGACCTAAAAATTACTAGATTATTATTATTATTATTATCCATTATTAGAAGTAAATCCTAGTTTTTTTAAGACGGTTAATTGTGAATATTTTATATGTGGGTTTTTTTTGTTGTTGTTTTGCACGTAAGAATAGCTGTAATGCTGGTAATGGTAGTACAATTAGTGGTGAAAAGAACACCTTAAAATAATGGCTTGACACAGTTACAGAGGATTTTGGGTGTCTGAGAGAAAACAGAAGTTGACTGAACATTTGTGATGAAAGTCATGAACATTTCAGCCTAACAAAAACAAATTTAAGTTCACATTCAGATATTTCAACACCCAGTAAATATTCGGGTCCAAAGTTCAAGATCATGTCTATTTTAGACTTTGAATAAACAAGAACAAAATTGAGACACCAAGTTGACGTTCATCTAGTATGCACTATATAATATGTCCAATCTATTAACAATAAAATATTTGTGTCCAAACTATGAAAACATTAGTAATAAGTCAACTCCGTAAATAAATACATATTATTAATCATATTATTATTGTTATCATTATTATTACTATTATTGTTGCTGAAATTAATAATCCAGAGCTCCATAGTAAAATTAGGAACAAAATAAAAAATTAGGCAAAAAACACTTGGTTATGGTTATAAAAAAGATTTTTAAAAAGGAAGTTTTGTTTTGTTTTTGATTTTAACAAGATTTTCAAACATCCACAATTGGTGGCACAAAAAGCAAAGAAAAGGCAATATCATCATAATAATTGTAATTATCCAAATAAAAATCCAGGGCTTAGGTTATTATTTTATTATTATTTTTATTGTAATTAGTAGGAGTAGTAGTAGTATATTATAGGTTCAATTAAAATAAATAAATAAATAAATACTAGAATTAACGTGTACAATTTGATGTTTTATTATTATTATTATTATTATTATTATTATTAGTAGTAGTAGTAGTAGTAGTCTTTAATTTATTTATCTGTGGGCTTGTCTGTGGTGTGATGTTTCAAAGCATGGGAGTCTTTTCTGCTTTCTGTCTGTGACACATACACACAACAACACACACACACACACACACACACACAGCTTATACATTTTAAACCCAGTGTGTTTGTGGCTCAGCGTTTTTCATATTCAAAGATCAATAGTACCACCTGTCAGTGACAAACTGTATTACAGCCACAGCAGTGTGACTCCTGACAGTGTGGAGGGTTAACATGAATTCTTTATAACATTTCACTCATTTTTCCAGAGAGCAGAAGAAGAAACAAACACAACCATCTTAATGATGAGCAACAGAGACGTCAGCACGTCTGAGTCAGTCCATCCAACAACTTTCCACCATGCACAACTACACAACCACTAAACAATGTGGAGTTTAAAAAAGCAAAATTCAAATTCAAAGCAGGTCATGTACATTCATTGCACTCAGAATTAACATCATGTTTTGGACTGGAAATCACAATGTCTCCACAGATCTAAAATAATGCATGTTGAAATTTTCCATGTGATGAAATGGTGTAGGCTTGCAGCCATAAAAAAAAACATAAGGAGTCTGTGGTTTGAATGTTTCCCTCGGTGTAAACATCATATATGTGTATTGATTAGGCTCTTAAACTACTCAACCATTTATCATCAGACAAAGAGCAGCAGGGAAACAACAAGCTGCGCTCTTTCATTTGTATCTGTCGTCAGGTCGCTAAACGCTGAGAGGAGACGCGAGTGTGTGTGTGTGTGTGTGTGTGTGTGTGTGTGTGTGTGTGTGTGTGTGTGAAGGAGTGTGAATTTGTGCACACAAGGATAGTTTTGCCTTACGTAATAGTTTCGTTACTGAATTGAGTCCTTAACCTGATTGGCACTGATCAGCCGGGCTCAGAGTCATGCATACTCAATTCAGAGAGGTAATGAAATCAAACGCACCCGCACCTTTTCCCCCCTTAGTGACTGACTGAGATACAGCAGCAGACACGTTACAGAGCATGACAAAAGTATTCAAATGCACAAAAACTTTTAGAAAAACCTTATTCAGAACAGATTAAGTAATGTATGATCAACATATTAACCCCATAAAACCAGAGGAAATTGGCTCGATTTTCTGTCAAAAACATGAAAGCAGAGAGCAAAACAAAAAGCAAACAGGAAATGCAGCAGTATCTTAATAACAAGAAATCCCAATAAGAAATGCAGCGATGTCCAGGTTAAAAACTTCCTCTTTTTGTGGCACTATCCTAACACCATAATGTGTTGGCAGAAACAACTGCTTTTCATGGTATTATCCCTGTAGGAAATATGGCAATGTCTCTATGAAAAAACAAAAACTTTTTATTTTATGATCACAACAGGAAATGCAGCAATGTTCTGGTAAAACAAAAAAAAAAAAAAAAAAAACGCTTTTCGTTCTCCTATACTGACAGAAAATGCAGCAACATCTATTAAAAACAGATGCTTTTTGCTGCACTATCCCAGCAGGAAATGCAGTGATGTCTAGGTATCTTCCTCTTTTCGTAGCACTATCCTGGCAGGAAATGCAATGTTTTGGTAAAAAACAACCGCTTTTTATGGCACTCTCCTGGTGTGAAATACAGCAATTTCTCAGTAAAAGACAATTGCTTTTTGTGGCACTATCCTAAGTGGTCTCACATGGACCAGTCGCTAAAAAACACCATATTTGGTTGCTAAAAAGCAGCTGAAAATGCAGTATGACTTGCTAAAAAAACACCAGCTTTGTTGTTTTTTGGACTTGAACAGTGGTCTGCAGCTTGGCAGGCGTCATGCGTAGGTATCCACCATCCCCTCCACCTCCAGATGGCAGTCAGCTCATACACGACATCACTTTAGAAATGTTGATATGATACTTATGAAACGTACAAATTACATGTTTGCGTGCAGAAATGTAAAACGCAGTGCATGTCACTTCTCATGATTCTGTCATGTCCTAATCACTGAAATATTGGAACGTTGTTGGTAAAGTTTAGCAAAGACGGAGTGAAAGAGACAAACGAAACAGACATCACATTTAAACATTAACCTGAACTTCTGTTAACAAGACCTTCAGTTTGTTTCATATAAGACAAGCTGCTAAATCCTCCTCAAATACTGACTGTTGTTCAAATAATACAAACAACACTAACATTATTATTTTCTGTCTCTTCTTCCCATCGTCCCACCTCCTCTCCGATGCTTTCCTCTCCGTCTCTCCCCCCTCTCCCTCCTCCTCGCAGCGTGCAAACGAAAGGAGCAGGACACGGCGAAGGACCGCAACAACACACCAAAGAAGTCGCGGCTGGTCTTCACCGACCTGCAGCGGCGCACCCTGCTGGCTATCTTCAAGGAGAACAAGCGGCCCTCCAAGGAGATGCAGCTCACCATCTCGCAGCAGCTGGGCCTCGAACTCACCACCGTCAGCAACTTCTTCATGAACGCCCGCCGCCGGAGCCTGGACAAATGGACAGACGACGGAGCCAGCCCCGGCGCCCAATCTTCGGCGTCCAGCACTTGTACCAAAGCGTGATAAAAGACGGAGAGTAGGGGGAGGGGAAGCGACAGGGAGGGGTTGCGGGTGGGACAGGGCGACGGAGATACGGGGAGGGCGCGGGTCGAGGTTTCGTCCGGTCGAAGCGAGGAGGATAACCAAACTTTTTACATTTTTTTTGTTTGTTTGTCTGTTTTTTGTCGAGGGTGACAAACTGAGAGAGGGGCTGCTCACTGCGACGACTTGTTTGTAGCCTAACCGCCTTTTTGCAAATCCATCGTGAATCCATAACGAAGCTGAAGGGTAAACTCTACAAAACATAAAAACCTCACTGCAGAAAAAAAACCTGTGAATTGTAGACTTCAACTGATGATGTCTCCTTTAGGACAAACCCTAACCCTAAGCTGACACACTAGCCCAAATACCAAAGACTAGAAGACGATATATGTTTTCTATTATGCAATATATAAGCTAGGAACCAACCAAACAAACAAGAAACCAAGGAAAGCTTAAAGACTGCAGAATGTGCTAGAAACTCTGGGATTTAAGATAAAAATAATGAAAATTTGGTGGATTTCGGAGACTGTAGGGCAAAATCTGTGCAGTCATGGCTGCATTTTGATTTCAAACAGTTTGTGGGTGACATTGGACTGTGAATTACATATATATTTTTTAACCAAACCAAAGATGCATGAGAGGACATTCCTAGGTTGAAACAAACCATGTCAAAATAATCTGATAGCTTGGAAAGAAAACGGGAAAAGCTAGTGGATTTTATGTTTTTTTCATCAAACATACAATGGTTTATCTGTCTAAATCAGTAGTTTGCGGGTCCAACTGGTCAGTTTATATATCTGTTAATTTATGGCTGGATTATGGAGTAAAAACTGTCCAACAACAGTGTTAATTTGGCTGTACAGTCTCCGATTTCAACCGACAAACTCACCAAAACTAACAGTCTGTTTCCCCCATTAGACAAAAACTGAAGAGTTGATTCCGAAATGTTTTTAACAAGAAAGTATGCTCCTGAAGTTGATGGATTATTTTCTTAACGTAACCAACTTTTTTTTCTACAAAATGATGATATGGACAAAACTCTTCAATTTTACAAAAAAAGGGAAAGATGTATTGATTGGACTCTTTAAAGGGGGCAGTGAGGATTTTTTTTAAGTTCGGAAATGGCAAAATATGCAAGCACAAACACACACAGATACGCAAACATTCAGCACATGCAGCTTTCCTCATGATTTGAACCGACACGTAGAATTACAAGCTTTCTCTCTCAGCTTCTAGCGTTCAGTGAAGTATTATATATGAATATATGTGAGCACAATCTTGAAGCACATTTTCTTTGCAATAGAACCGGGGCTCTCTGCCAAGCCGAGTGGGTCTTCGCATCTTAGAAAACTCAGGATACCACTTTTTCTAAACAGTGGCTGAAATCCATTCGGCACCAGTCGTCACACACTGTAACACTCAGACACACTCTGTTGCAGACAAGAAAATAACACCTGCGTTACAGAAACACACACAACTTTTAAAGAGTCATTTCCCGAACGTTCCCCTGGATTTCCACCTTGACCGAAACATTGTCGGCGAAACCAAAGCTAACCAAAGTTTACCCTGGCTTCACCCACCCATCATTTTTGTTATCATGATAACTCATCTATCAGGGCAGCGGTTTCCACCAAGCATCTTAGCATCAGTTTTCACACTAAAAACTTTTGCTTTTTGACGACGAAAGCTGTAGAGTTTTAAAAATACGAGCCACATCTATGGTCCAAAACGTCATAAACTAAAAGGTAGATTTGAGATTTGAAAGCATATTTTTAAATGTACAAACTCCAACATGTAGCATCTTTACAGCTCTCGTTTAGTGACAAAATCCAGCCTGGATTTACACAAAAACAAAGGGCTTCGTCTGTGGCTTTCCCTTGAAATAAAGTGGACAAAGTCCCTGTTCACAAAGAAATGAAACCACAGCGTCCAGAGAAAGTCAAAAAATACCTCACAAAGCATTTAAGAAAAAGTTAACCAACAGAGGTTCAAGAGCTCCTTTCAATAAATCAGCAGAAGCCACCAAACATGGTAGCTCATGCTGATTTTTGAGCTATTTCTGCCAAAGTTTTGAGCACAAAACAAGAGGTAGTTTGACACTTAGGGCCTTGGTATGCTTCAAACATGCCTCCCGACTACATCTAAAGCCCAAACTGTTTCTACCAGATTCACATGGCCTCATTTGCCCCATCATACTGGAGTGAGGTCCAATGAATCATACAAATGACGACAATCTATCCTCGAAGGCGTTCATGGTGTTGGACTACAGCACACCTGGCCAATCACTGTGTAAAATGGGAGTGATTGTCAGATCTGTTTTCGGAAAGTTGTCACAATTGTTGGACGCAGCTCTTCTTTGTTCCAATGTAGGAAAGAGTTTGTTTGAAGCGTACAGACCTTTACTATTGTCTTTTTTTTTAGCTGATATAATCAAAACATACATTTTTGCTCAAAGCCCTAAAGTTTGACCTTTTGGTGTAAATTCAGCTCAACTAAGATGCTTTTTGGAAGCCTCCAGCTGCCATCTTAAAAAACAATCCACAAATTTTACCACAATACAGACACAACAGCAGAACCAGTGAACCGTGTGACTCCACGGAGGACGGACTGTCCAGGCGAATCAGGGCCTTTGTAATAGTTAAAGAGGACAATCTAAAGACGATGCCTGGCAGATCCGTCTCTTCCAGAGGGTCAGCGGGCTGGAAAACAGGAATTTACGCTGCAAATAAAGTCATATATAGAGCAAAATGTAACTTTTCAACTTGTAAATGAACTTGTTTCCTTGTTGGTGTTGGTGAAATTTACCACTCAACAGTTGTTTTTGTCAAACTCAAGATGGCATTTGTTTGCAGCGTAGTAGAGTTGGATGCTTGCGGAAAAAGGACATTGACGGAGACTCACAGACAAGAATTATTTGTCTGTCTTAGTGTCCGTACAAACTTCACCAAGCATCCAGCGCTACCAAATCTCACAACACTCACTGATTTTACTTTGATACCGTCACGCTGTACAGCCTTCACATTATGTAAATACTAAAAAACCTCAACCGCCACCACCTCCTGCTCCACTTTAACAGCCTTTATCATCCGCTATCACCTCATCAATCATCTCTCACTCAAGCTATCGAACCAAAAATAGAAACAAAACCAAAGGAAAGGCGTCAGTCAGCAGCCCCTGCTCCTTAGAAACCCCAGGCTGAGTCCCAGCCTGGTTAGAGGCAAGCCAAAGGCTTTAAGAACGATTTAAAATAAAAAATGGACACTTGAGACTTTTTCTATTTATTGACAAATCGAAACCAAAGAAAACCTTTTTCTGCACCTAACTGTTCCAACAAACGGAAAAAAACTAACTGAAGATGGAAGAGAATTATTACCAAAAAAAACAAAAACAAAAAAACAACAAAAAAAAAGAGTGGCGGCGACGATGTCGAGGATGGAGGATGTCGACGAGGAGGAAGATAGAGGGAAGGATGACATCACGGGAGAGGAGAAGTAGCTTTGTTCTGCCTGATGTTGCGTCAGGCCATCTTTAAGGGGAAGCAAGTTGGGGACTGAAAAAGGGTAAAACCACATGGGAAGGAGGGAACGAAGCAACGGATGATACCGTCGACAATTTTCTTCCCTCCGACCCCCCGAAAAAAGGCAGAACATTAATGTGTCTCTCACGGTTGAAGAGTGTCTTTAACGTGTGCCTATGCAGTTTTTCAAAGTAAAAAATGGTTAAAAGAACAACAGAAACCTCATCAGCTAACAAACCAAAGATTCACTGTTAACTCCAGTCACAGTCCACCTCCCCCCGAAAAGGAAAATCTGGACTTTTCACTTTAATGAACAATTATTATTGTGCTAAATCTGTTGCAGTCAAAACTTCAACTTTAAAGTTAGTAGTATTCCCTTTGTTCCTCAATTTTTATTGAAATTGTTCTAATATTTTGCTTGTAAGATAGCAAACTACTGGCTTAATTTCTCCATACCCATATTGGTCTATACAGTATTCCAGACCTTAAAATGAATCCAGTATTTTGATTGGTCATTCCTCCAGCATGGCGTCAACACATGGAGCCATCATAGTGATGAATCCCTCACACCCATGACCACAAACTAATGAAGCTCAACACGAGAAAAAAAAACTTTCTCCGATGGCTGCCGTCGCTGTTTGTGTCTTTTGTTTATTCGCTCCCTCCACAAGTCATTACCTGCTCCACAGGACAAAGTCTACCTCCAACAATCTCCAGCAGTAGAGCTGCCAGACAACAGCACGGTTTGTTTTTCCCCTGCTTCACGTCCATACGGTTTGACACAAAAGCTGTAACTGAAATGCTTCCATCTTCCATTTTGCTTCCACCCAGTCTGGGGATTTTTTACGTTACGCTGGCTGTTGTCCGGCACACTTCCTACTGCGGAGAGAGTGACAATGTAATGCTATGTGAAACGTACAGTGCATACCAAAGATTTTCTGCTGTACAAACAGTAGCACACTGACACCTTTTTCTTTTGTCTCCATACCCCTTCAAGAGCCTAGGACAGATCCCGGATCTGCGACCTAGATCGATCAACGTCTTTTACATCAAGTCACTCGTAGTGTTGTTAAACTCGACACCTCTGAGTTTTTAACTTTTCAACCCAAATTCAGCAGAAACCAGCTGAGCAGACAGGTTGTTTTGAGTTGGATTTTGACTGTTTACCAATCACGACATTAATAATCCAAAAAGAAACTAAGATCCACACTGAACAGAAACAAAAACAATACTGTTTATGTTTCTCACTTTCCTCTCAAAGCATCCATTCCCTTGATTATGCGTAACTTTAAGCCTTACGTGAGTTATATAAAAATGAACCCCTGTACAGTTGTCGTTAACGGTTAAATTAGTCTAAAGACCAAATCTGTTTTTTGTACCAGGCCGTTAACATGTTTATTTGGGCATATTTTAATATGGGGGTCTATGGGGGTCTATGGGGATTGACTCGCCTTTGGACCCAGTCTCAAGTGACCATTAGAGGAATTGCAGTTTTTGGCACTTCCACTTTGGCGTCATTTTTCGGTCCTCGTACTAGACCAAAATGGAAAAAAAGGGGGAAAAAATCTGCATAGTTGTGTTTCAGCTAATGAAGAAAAGCACTGCTGGTTTGGGCGGAAAAGTCCTCAAAAGGTGGAGTGCAAATTTACGAAACTATCACAGTTTGTTAACGACGGCATGCTGGAGGAGGAGCCTCACAGAGAAAGTGATGATTGGACAAACAAATGTCCAAAGTTAACTATTCGCTTGTTCTTTACGGGGGAGGAACTGTGCTGCTGCTCCATATACACAACAACAATAAATGAACCAAAAAAAAACACTACGCCCGCTGAGAGAAACTGCTAAAATATCGGTCAAATAGCTTTATCCTTAGTTTTCTCTCTCTCTTTCTGTATGTAAAGCTTCTAGTCCAAAGAAATCCTCCGCCCACCTGACCCCCCCATCCTGCTGACCACGCCCAATGGTGGGGCGTGGCGTGTGGCTCAGGGGGGTGGCGGCCATTTTCCATTCCCACTTGCAGTTCTGTCTGGATGTAACACAGGCTAAACCTGCCAAACCAAAAAAGAAATGGGTATGAAACTAAAAAACTGTCCCAAAGAGGTTTTCATTGCTTGTTTGTTTTTAAGTACTTAAAAATTATTTGCCAAAACTTATGTGTCTACTACTATTACTATGTTCCTTCCTAGGTTTTTGCAATATGTGATTTTTTTTTTTAATTTAATGTAATTTTCTTTTTAATTGTGAATTAATTTAAGCGAACAAATTTTGTTGCCAAATCTCCCTCTGAACCCTTTTACCCTTGATGATTAGCTTTGCCAAAGTTTACACTGTACGTTCCCTTTTCTTTCTGTTCAATGCTGTATTTATTTATGAGGTGTTTTAGAACACGCTAGTTTTGTACTTAATAATTTAATGTTATTTAATTAGGTGTAATTGTTTTTTGATGAATATTTATGAGTATTTAAGAATGTTAGTTGCATCAAAGATGCAGTGCTTACGCCAGGCCTGTTAATTTATTCTTAGTTAGCTTTACTTTAAAAAGCAAATGCAATGTTGTTTTATGAATGTTTAGACTTAATGACAGAACAATGTAGGAGTGTCAGAGTAGACCTGCGTACTGCTGAATGTCAACACTTGCTCTCACTTTTTAGCCAATCTAGTTTTTTGTCCTGGTACTGATTTTTATTTTTCAGAAAATGAAAACAATCTCTTTATGACAAATAATAGCCTACTGAATGATGAGCACTGCATCTGTTTTTCTTTTCCTCCTTGTGATTTTTATGGCTAATTTATCAGTTGTTTTGTTTTTTTAATTTGTTTGCATCCTGCCGACCATTGTTGAACAAGCAATGAATTTCAGACTGATGTTCTAGTGACACTTGATCAGGTGAAGTAAGGGCCACACGTTGACATGAACTGACTCACCAAAGATAACTGGAATCCTTGAGAGGCCAATAAACAGTGTGTGTGTTTACATCCACGCAGCTCAAACCCTGGTTAAGGTCTTATTCGTATATTGGCTTTAGAAAATGATGTGCAGTAAACACAAAGCACCCCAACAACAAGATTACGGCAGGTAAATCCAGCTCTCTGTGATTTTTTTAAATGCATTTTCTCCAAGACAAAACTATTTGTTGCATTTTAGACTCAAACATGTGCATAACTAAATTAAACAATTTTAAAAAGCATCTCATATCATAAACAAAATGCTGAAGAGCACAGAAAGATAAGTTTTTATTTCATGATGACAAAAAATGTATCGCTTTAAAGATTACAGAGCCCCCTAACGAGACATGAGCAACAACTTTTCTGGTGCACACCAGAAACAGTAAAAAGGAAACCCACTTGAAACCACTTCTCTGAGTTACTAAATTACATGTACAATCACTTATTATGATGTCTATTGATCCTGGTTTTATTTTATACACTTAACTGTCACAGAAGTTCCCTTTTCCAGAGAAAATCCTGTATTTCTCTCAGCGCATCAAATGTACTTTTTTGCATTCGTTCAAGCTAAAACTAAGTGTTAAATTTCTCTTTAAAACCCCACTTCAATCCAGGCCCGCAAGAAGCGCATTCAGCGTTATAGCCAATATTTGTAGAGGCCAAACCGCATAATTACAACTCCTGAGTCCGATATGTAATGCAATTGGGACCGAAAAGACTTTTCTCAAATTAATTTACATTGGGAGAGAGTCGTCTGTAAATCAGTGAATACGCTTTTATAAGCATCACAACCCCTGCAAAATGACTTGTTTCACTATCAGTATATAATTTATTCAGTTGGAGAACATTTGGAAAATCTAGAAGAGCTGTACGGTTAAATAATCACCATTCAAGTTAGCAGAGCGCTAAATTAAAAGTTAGCTGCAATTCTCTAGCTCATTTGAATGGGCCACACAGTGCAGAAGTAATGTAGACCCTCCTCGGATAATCTGGGTAATTTTATACATGGCAGTTTAACCATTTTGGCTTCATGCGCCACTGAGCAATTCTCATACAAATTAATGGGCCCCCACATTCAACACTGTATCCAGGTCTCTGAATACATCTGTGTTCCAGTTATGCCCTGGTTTTCGGTTAGCGTAAAGGCATACGTGTCAAGATCAGCATCATTAAATAGATTAAATGGCGACAAGCATGGATATAAGCACAGATAACAGAAGGTATGTGAAAACAAGAACTCCAATGAGACCATATTTAAAGTCGAAGTCTTGCATTTTGGGGGGACACTGCTGGTGCCTCTTTGGCATCTCAGCCTACAGAGCAAGCGCCATGCAGTCCAGTCACAGACCACATTAAATGCGGTGACCTGTCGCTATAAAACACCTTTTATTGCTACAAACACTGCTAAATGTGTCCCAAATTCGGGATGAAAAACACCTGCTTTTGTCACTATACAAAATGCTGAACTTGTCCCAAACTATTGCTAATAAACACCCGCTTTTGTCACTGTAAATACAGCTGAACATGTCCTTAACTCTTGTTACCAAAAGAAACCACTTGTTGCTAAAAACACAGCTGGACATGTCACAACTCTCTTTAAAAAACACCCACTTTTGTCGCAGACATGCATGCTGCAGACATACATGTCATTCTCGTAGTTCTTTGGGTGATTTAAGAAAAATGAAACAACCCTGTTTCTGTCACAATCATATAAACACATGCGACTGTACATTTTGCTAATTCAGCACTAATCGTCTATCGTTCGTTGGCTCAGTGGGTGTGGTTTGTGCTACTGTGTTAGCTCACTTAACAAGAGCGTCTCATTCTTTGGCTCAGAGTGGCTTAGTGCTCATGAGAATGACGAGAAAGTTCAAAATTTTGTTTATCCGTTTTCTGCTCAGATGCAAAGAGTGCCAGTGCACCTGTTCAAGCTTGGAGGATGACGTATGACCAGCAGCTTCAACTGATGTCATACGTCAACTTCCCCCTTTTTTTTCAACTTTGAGCACAAATTTAATTATTCATCAAAAATATTTGGTGTAGCTACTCAAAAAAATACCCTGGAGTGGGAATTTAGGTTTCTGGTGTGCAACCCTAAAAAAATTTCATCTTTGCACAAGTTTGTGGTGCACATTTAGGGGCTATGTAAAACTCAACAAAAAACAATTATGCTGTAATCACGAGAAAAAATCAGCTGAGTGAATCGTAATAGTTAGCATGTCCTCTTAACATTCCTTAAAAATAGTGAGAATTTAGTGTGATTCACAAAAATCTGCTCATCTCCAACTTCTGCGTCCGTAAGAGCTTATCCAGGTTGTCGAGAAAACAACGTGATGTTAACACACACCACCTCTACAGGAAAATGCCCGCTGTGTTTCCCATTTGCTACCCGAATATCGGTGTGCGTGACTGCGTGAATGCAAACACACCGACTTGTTTCACTCGTTAGGAAGGAAAAATGAGGAGTCCCTTAAAGCTAGCTGCTTCCAAGACTGACTTTGTGTGTGTGTAAAAAGAAAAAAAAAACTTTCTATTTCAATAGTGAGAACCAGAGAGGCTACCTCACTGACTTTCCATTTGTCCTTTTAATCGTGTTGATGAAACCAAAGAAACCAAAGATTTTTGTCCTCTTCAGTACGGTCTGCGCTCAGCTCCATGAGTTTTGCTCTCTCCTCTTAATGATGATGCCTCATTTTGTCCTCCCTGTCCTCTTTATCTCTTTTCCCACCTTCTCTCTTTGCATTGTCTCTTCTCCTTATAAATAGTGAGTGTGAGGGGGGAAGACGCAGGTGAAGCGCGGGGTCCAGGTGAATGCTGGACATCAGGAAGCGCAAG
The DNA here is from genome assembly GCF_008729295.1 of Plectropomus leopardus. Lineage (NCBI taxonomy): Eukaryota > Metazoa > Chordata > Actinopteri > Perciformes > Serranidae > Plectropomus > Plectropomus leopardus. The sequence continues at coordinate 28,053,839 of NC_056482.1, forward strand.
CAGAAATACTAAATTCTATATTTGTCTGGGAAATGAGCCTTTGAGAAGTTTTCATTTCAAATTCAGCAATATGACAAACAACTAAAGATTTCTGGAGATTAAGAACTCTAAACTTAAATGTAAAAAATAGCCTTTGTTAGCCAGAACGATATACTTAACTCTATTGCCAGAGAAAATTATGGCATTGTACATTTCTGCAAACCATGAATAAATTAAATTAGTACATTATGTAGCGGAAAAGTTTCGGCACAAAACCATTTGTTTAAGAAAAGATCATGTTTCTGCCTTAAATACCTTGTTTGGCGGCTACAAATGCAGCCTGAAATGCCTCAGTGTGCTACAACCTCAGCTGGATATTTTCCGAACTCATGTTAGACAAAAAAAAACAAACTCCTGCTTTTGTCGCTACACACAAAGCTGGACATGTCCCGAACTCTCTTTATAAGTCACCCGCTGTATTAACTACAAACACAACCAGACATGCCCCAAACTCTTTCAAAAACACCCACTTTTTTTGCTACAAACAGAGCTGGATGTAATAAAAAAAACACCTTCTTTTGGTACTAAAAACCGAGGTGACCAAAAAAAAAACAAAAAAAGTTTCTTTTATTGCTACAGATACAGCTGAAAATGTCCCAAATTCTTGTTAAAAAAAAAAAAAAAAGCCTGCTTTTGTCATTACAAACACCGCTAGACATACTTCAAACTGTCGTCAAAAACATATTTTTAACGGCTGGACGTGTCCCAAACTTGCATTAAAAAACACCTGCTTTTGTTGTTACAAACACTGCTGAACTTGTCCCAAAGTTACTAACACCTGCTTTTGTCGCTATACAAAACGCCTCCAACAATCACATTTTAGAAAATGTTTACTTCATATCATAGTGTTCATCATAGTGTTTGACAGCCAATCACAATGCTCTTTTTTTATGGTAAACATAAATAACAGCTGTTGTTAAAAAGCACCCGCTTTTGCCTCTATAATCACAGCTTTTCATTTCCTGAACTCTCATAAAAAACATGCTTTTATCTGCTGCTGGTGTCATGACAACTACATCATATGGATAAAGCGTACAAATGTAACAAACCCATGGTTTGCATCAATGTACAACTCTGACATTTTATTCTGGCGACTGTGATGATACACCCAGTGCTGCCATTTTGCTTCTCTTCTTAAAAGCATTTGGCTTAAAAATCAACCAGGGAAGCCAAATGGCAGAGGGACAAATTTGTGGCTCGCGGAGCCAGTTTTCAGACTCCTGCTGTTGCACTTCTAAACCCCGGCCACTTTGAAAACAAAGACGAATAGAGCGCTTTAGTTGCAAAGTATGAGATAACCTTGGATGAGTGCCTTGCTTGAACCAAAGCGAAGTCTAGACCTCTCTGTTGTGCTGTAAACTTTCAACTCCTGTGAAAAATAAATACCTCAGCGCTCTGAGTTTCCTCTCTGCTCTCTGGTACTTTGCAATGCAATCAACGCAAAAAAAAAGTCCAGAGTGAATACCAAAGGCTTTACTTTACTCTCTTTTGTCTGAGCTGTATTTCCACAAAAAAGATTTGTGTTTTTAGCATTTTATGTCCTACATCTAATCATAATTTTAGATTTTTTCCCATTGTGTTCATGTACACGGATCTAAAATGAGATTGCAGCTAGATTGACTAAAACGTGCAGAAAAGCAGAAATTGAGTTCATAAAGAATTTTTTTTCTTTGTTTGTTTCAAGTTAGTCTAAGCAGCAAATGAGCAAAATAACAATATTTTTTTTATTATTTTTACTGTTTTATTTGACTTTTTTTTATTAAACATAAGATTTTTTTTGTCTAAATATACCGAACCTAGCTTTGGTGGAAAAGCAGCTCCTTCCCTTTCGCCATCCTCCTTCTCTTTCCTCAAATGGTTGCAAAGCTTTAAATGATGAAAAAAACAAAAAACACGGAGTCAAACGTGTGCGAGCTGTGCGCAGACCGTGCTCTCTTTACCAAACTGTTGCAGATATACCTCATAGACACTAGTGTTAGGATGATGTTATAATAGCGTATGTCATAAATTATTCACTTGCTCTTCTTCCTTTTTTTTGGGTAACTGTAACTTTAAAACAAAATGTTGGGAAAAAAGCTTTACACATTTTTAAGTTGTGATTTTTTTGTAATGGTTAAAAAGGTGCGCTAAAACCAAAAATGCTTGTCTTCTTCTATGCTCTCTTTCTTGTTGATGTATTGCGGTTTTCTCTCTCTGTCCCATCTGCCGAGGATTGAGGGATTTAATTTTTTATTTTTATTTTTTTTTTGGTCTCTGGTTCTTTTGAAGGGGAAATTGTCCCCTTATGTGCAAGTTTTTGGGATTGGGAACATTGTTGGATGATGCCCAGAATAATACCGGCTTCTTTTTTTAAATCCATGGGTTTCGTTTTAAATCCAGCCACGTTTAAGTTCATTTTCATGCATCATTTTATTTTGGTGTCCTTCCTTTCCTTTTCTAATGCTAGCATCACCGTTACATTATCCATACAGCAGTGCTATAGCCCAGATTTTATGCATGAGTATATTTACGATTAGCTAGCCGTGTAATGCATTGTGATACTTATTATTAACCTTATCATTATCATCCTCTCATTTCATTTCCGAAACTGTATGCTATAAACACACACACACACAACTTTGCGTTGCATCTCGCATTAGTGTGACCTTTGACTCGCTGATACAAAACCTGCAACCATGTTTCTGTTTAAATTCAGAGGGTGAAGCATCAGCGTCCACACTGAGAAAAGATCAAGAGGTTTTCCATGAGCTACTGATAGTTTACGGGTAAATATGCCACATAATTTGGACACCAGCCTTTCCTTTGATGGTGACAGTTAAATGCAACACGATGCCGAGGATGTACAGATGGTTTTGATTGAGTTGAGGAAGCCGACGGCTGACGGTGATTACATGCGCTCGAAAGCCGCAGTTCGGCTCTGCTCTGATGTACATTCATTTATTTGTGCCTGTTGAAGCTTTTTGTTCACTCCAAAATGCTAAAGTTTTGAAGGATTTACTCATTGTTTTTCATATACCTGATGTTTTTCAGTTAGCAACATGGTATACTTTACCCTGAACCCAGTATGACACTGCAAACCTGATACCTAGGGCGTTATATTTTTAAGGTCATGACGAAGCATCAGTATTTGAAGAGTTGGGAGTGAGAATGTGTTGAAAAACGTAGATCTCAGTTGTAATTGGACAGACTAATAATATTCTCTGGGTTTTATCATGCAGAATTCTACAAATACAGTTGAAACCGGCCAAAAAAATGAGCTGATCGCCATCTTTGAACAGAAAGAGTGAGAGAACAAATTGCCCAATGAACAGGATGACCAATAATTTTGTTTTTATGTGGATTTGAGTTGGTTCAGCATCAGAACCCTGTAGCAAGATTGAGTTTTAATAGACAGGAGTATTAAAAAAAATAATATGAACTCCAGTGTTTAAAGGCCATAATAAACGTCTCAGTGTTTTTTTATTTTTATTTAAGTCCACTCAGTGTTCGTTAAAGGAAAGTACATTTTAGAGCACTTCCAGTCCTACTTGTCTTCCGTTCCCATTAGCTTAAGAGCCTCAAGAGCCATCTGAATTTTAAAAACAGAAATGCCTAATTTTTTTTTTGACTGGAAAATATTTTGACAATTAAAAACTTACAAATTTCTTTTTTTTTCTTTTGTAGGTTTTCTTTTTCAAATGGTTAAGTTTAGATGTTCCAGATGAGTTTTGGCACAAAGATTAAGGAAGTAAACACTGAAAATTTGCTTTCTGTAAACTGAGGTTGACAGTAATTCAGCTTTTGGGGTGCCTCATCACGGCTGCAACACTTAAACCATCATCAGTATCTTTCAGAACGTACAGGGGCTCCATACGAAACCAATTTGATTAAATTAACATTATTTTACTGTATTTTCCATGTAGAAAGAGTTACATTCAGAACAAATCAAAAAAGTTTTGATTCCAACATCAGCAAAAACAACAGTTAGGTGTCAAAGGTCAAAGCGGCAGATCCATGTTTTCAAACAAATTCACAATCAGTCCACTGTTATAAGTTAGTGAGGGCCTCCAGAGGCTTCACAACACACTAACCTTGAGCTTAACATCTACACGAACTTATTTAATCATACGCTCTCCTGCCAAAAGCTCAAATAACCCAAAACAATATTTCATCCCTTTCTTTTTTCTCTTTTGTTTTTATTTTATTATTTTAAACCATTTTTTCATGGTTGTCATACAGTAATCAAAAATCAAATGATGCATTTTGTTTTTTATTTTTTGACATTTGGTTGGAACAGAAAAAGAGAAGTGACTGAAAACTTGTGGTGTGGAATAAAACAATGATCAAACATGAAGGAGATATTTGGAGAATTAATGTTGTTCCACTCTATGTATAAAAGAAGAAAAAAAATCAATAAAGAAATCACAATGGTCTTATCCATGTACAACTTATCCTCCTGTTATTTTTTCTCTAACAAGCATATCCTGACGGGAAACAAAATTGCAGGTTCATAGGATTAGATTTCAGATTTTTATATTTTGATAGAGAGTAAAAAGTATAACTTTTACCTCTGATATGTAGTGGGAAGGAAATAGAAAATTGCATAAAACTGAAACTAAAGTAGAAGTATCTCAAACCTGAACTTATTTTTAATACAGTACTTGAGTTATTGTAGTGGCATTGCTTCAGTGTTTCCCTACACTATCACAAATTCATATACATTTTTGGAGAATGACATGCTGCTTTTATTTTGTAATGAGTAACTTGTTAGCTTGCAAATGATAAGTTGGTGGTAGCTAACATCAGTTTCATCAGATTTTGAAAGAATTCCTCTGGTGTACATTTAATTTCTGTACTTAAATTAATTATTTTATTTTATTATTACTATTATTATTATTTATGATAATATAATAATAATAATAATAATAATAATAATAATAATAATAATAATAACCATAATGTTATTAATATTATTATTATTATTATTACAACCTATGAGATTTCAATGATTTACAGCAACATTGATTGTTACAGTGCACACTGTGGAAATAGCATCTGTTTTCTCCATATGCCAAATATGGTAAAAAAAAAAATAAAAAATAATAATAATTAAAAAATCAATAATAAATATAAAAGATATTATCAGGCAGAAAATAGTCAAAATGACAAACTCTGAGGCAAAGCCAAGAATGACGCTAAAAAATTATATAATGCATGTTTTTATCCTCTGATGGTTATGGGATCAAACATTGCAGAATAGTTTTTTTGTTTGCTTGTTTATTTTTTGCACTTAACAGCGTGAAAGTAACAATTTTGTTTACATTGTGTATTTTTGCTTTATTTTAGGAGCTGAGCTGGAAATCCCAAAGATTAAATGAAATAATAAATAATGAAAAGTGCATACCGTGCAAAGCGTAAAAACAACAAAAAATGAAACAATAGCTTCCCAAATAAACATAAAATATCGCACAGAGCCACAAATACACGACACAGCAGTGAAAAACGTCCTACCTGAACCGCCGGTTTTCTTCTGCTCTTTCCGAAGACAAGTCCTCAAAGTCCAAATCCCGGTCCAGGTCGGATTCAAGGGTTCGGTTTTGGCGTTTCTCCGTCATCCGTGTTTTGTGTGTTTAATCCTGGGTATCTTAGAAAAGAGTATCGAGTCGCAAAAACCGTCCACAAATGCATTTTTCTCCCAAAACATCTTCCTGCGAACTTGAGCTAACGTTAGCACCGCAGTTAGCATCGGGGTCAGGTAGCTCTGCAGCTCCGGTGTTTTATCTAAATGAGTCCCCCGTTGACATTTGCTCCTCATTTATTAACGCCCAGCGCCCCCCAACAATAAAACCGCACATTTCCGCCTGTTTTTTGGAGAAAAAAAGTCGAAATAGAGGGTATTATTTGCAGTAAAGCGGCACCTTTAGCTTCTCTTCCTGTTTTGTGTTTACGCTTCGCCGACCAACGTATCACGCGCTTCACGTTTGAAACAGAGCCTACGTCATTACGTAATAACGTCATGACGGGATTTCATTGGCTTATTAAAGCATGTTCAAAAATACAGTTAAAACTGACATATTACAAGCAAAAATAAGTAAATAACATCGATCACATGCCGACCATTTTGCCCATGTGATAATTTATCTTTTTCAAATTCTTATTTTTGTCTCTATTACCTCTGTTTTTGTTTTTTATTAATTATTATATTGTATTATTAATTGTATTGTAGTGTCGCTGTACCATTTTTGCTGAATTGTAGCCTTTGTCTCTGTCCATCTGTTCTTACAAAACATAAAATATAAAACATTTTTTAAATAGTTTTTTAGTTGCTTATTCACAAAACATTGAAGCATTTTCAGAATCACATATACTCCAATATGTTACAATAAAAAAAAAGATATATACAGTATATATATATATATTGATCTTTCATATATATCTAATGTCAGAAAATCCTATAGACATGCCCTAACATCCTGGAAATTTAAAACCATCCTGAACTCCTAGAAATGTCCCAAAATCCTACAGATACATCTTGGAATTCCTAAAAATGTCCTTAAGTCCTTAAAACTTCCCAAAATCCTGGATATTTCCTAAAATCGCAGACAAGTCCTAAATGCTAGAAATGTCCCAAAATCCTACAGAAACATCTTGGAATTCCTAAAAATGTCCTAAAGTGCTACAAACATCCCAAAATCCTAGACATTTCCTAAAATCCAAGAAATGTCCTAAAATCCGAGATAGGTCCTAAAATTCAATAAACGTCCTAAAGTGCTGCAAACTTCCCAAAATCCTAGACATTTCCTAAAATACAAGAAACATCCTAAAGTCCAGTAAATATCCTATAATTCTAGAAATATTCAATAGTCCTAGAAATATGCTAAAACCCTATAAATGCCCTAAGATCCAAAAACATGTATGGGGCCACTGCAACTGGCCCCTAGCCTCCTGTCATTTTGCATAAGTGGCCCCCGAGCAAGACACGTTCTACACGAATGTTTTGAGTTTAATGTGATCCAGTATTTTGTTTTTTGAGTCTGGTCAGTCTTTCCTCTCGCCTGCTCATTTTCCCTCTCTTCTTTTCAACCTCTCCATCTGTCAGTCCATCTAGTTTTTTCTGTCTCTGTCTTTAATGACTCTATCACCTTCCCCGTCTCTTCCTACGTCTCTCGTCCCTCCATTCTTCTCCTCTCTCTGTGCAATCATCCCGGCACCCATCTCCTCTCATCAATCCACCTCGTCACTTCTCTCTCCCTTTAACCTCCCCCCTCTCCTCTTTTAATCACTCCATCCCATCCTCCCGCTTCTCTTCCTCCCTCCGTTGCCATGGAAACAGCAGTCCATTCTGTAGCCGTTAATCTGGTGACATTGTCTTTCTATTACCTGTGGGTCAGATGCCTGATAAGGGGGACAAAGGGTGGGAACCAAGAGAGCGACTCGCGTTAAACGTTTGTAAAATGTTCATTAACACGATCCTGCAGTGACAGATCAGCCCGCGGAGGAAACTGCTAAACAACTATTATTCTGGTTACTCTGAGTACGCTCATAACAAAATCTGCAGGGACATACACAAACAAATCCAGGTCAGCACTGCAGCAAAAAAAAAAAAAAAAAGATACAGCAAAACACTGTAAATCTTATTACAATATTACAGCCAATATTACAATATAAACCTCACAGTCAACTGTAGAAAACTGTTGTTTTATGGGAAAAGTTGTAACATTGAAATTGCTGTAAAAATACTGCCAATTTCTAACAGTAATGTGCAGTTTTTTTTAAAAAAAAAAAATATTGTAAAACCCTGTAAATCTTGACACTTTTTGTAAACCTCACATTGAAAACTGTAATTTTAAAAAGTTGTTACACTGAAATTGCTGTTAAATGCCAAATTCAACCAATATCGCATAAGATTTTAGAGGAATTTCTGCAAATTTGGCACAAACGTCACTCAGGTCACTCAACCGCATTCAGCTTGTTCTCGTAAAGGCTATATCTTAAGAACACTTTGAGGGAATTTCTTCAAATTTGGCACAAACGTCCACTTGGACTTAACAATGAAATTATTAGGTCAAGAATTCATACATGACAAAATTTCATGCAAATGTAAACAGTGCAAAATGGCAAACAGGCTCGTTTTGAACGGGCACCGTTTTCTTTCCTCATGCATGTTGACATTAAACTAAAATTTCCTCATTTATTACAACACTGATTCCTCCCTCCTTCAATCCTTCCTTGTATCCTCATGAAAGTTTTCTCTCCTGCTCCCTATCAGTTTTTTTTGCTGAGTTAGCATGTTTTCCTTCTTTCTCTCCCTTTTCTCTCCTGAATTTTCTCTTCTCAGCTGTTGTTTAATTATTTCCTTTCACCCCTTTTTCTCTCTCTCTCCCTCATCTATCATCTCTCCTTACTCTTTTATCTCCTACCTCAGTTTTTAATTTTTTCTCTACCCCATTTCCTCTCTCCCCTCCTCTCTTGTTTGTCTGCCTCCTCCGTTCCTTTGTCTCTACCCTTTCGTCTTTCTCCTCCTTCCCAGTTTTACCGTGATGCATTCCTTTAATTTTTATCTGCCTCTCCTCTCCCCCCTGGCCTCTTACATTCATTCTTCTCACTCTTTTTTCTCCCAATTTTTTTGGGTCCTGTCTCTCTCTCTTTCATTCATTCCTCTCTCTCCCTCTCTCTCTCTTTCTGTGTAGAAATCAATGGTCGTTCTCTCAATAGGAGGTCACGGGGTTGCAGGCGCTGGCGTCCCGGCTTTTCAATTACTAGCAGCCTGCAGTCACCACAACACACACACACACACACACACACACACACACACACACACACACACACACACACACACACACACACACACACACACACACACACACACACACACACACACACACACACACACACACACCGTTCGTCCTGAACAGCCCTTCCCCCACTGAGCTGGCGGGCCACCAGACAGGGAGAAGACAGTAAAAAGAAAATATTTCAAAATCATCCGAGAACAAATTGGAAGATGAAAAAAGCAAAAAGGAGAGGTGTGAGAGTCAGAATAGAGAGAAGACAACAGGAGGGATAAAAAAGAGGAGAAAGGAAGAAGTGAATAAGGAGGTCGAGAGAGGAGAAGAGGAGCGGTGAGACGGGACGAGGAGGAGCTCAGACAGAGGAGACAACAGCAGAGGTCTTTCTCAGTCTGTGTTCCTGGAGGTCAAACCATCACCAGGATAAACGCTGGTGTGTTTTTGTAAATGATGATATGTAACATTTGGTTTTATGCAGCAGATACGTTGAAACTTTTGCTTTCTTTAAGCTTTGGTCAGCACATTTAGGCACAAAAACCACTTGGTTATGGTGAGGAAAAGATCATATTTTGGCTTTAAACGCCCATGATTGGTGGTATAAACGGAGTTAAAAGCGTAGCTGGAAACAGAGTCAGCTCAGGAAAAAATAAAAAATAAAAATTTGGTTTTCACTACTAGAAATGAAGTGATGACACGTTATAACAGCATCCACGTTTGGTTGTGCAATTAATGCAGGAAACACAGCAATGGCATACGAAAGAACATCTAAGTTTGGTGACATACTTGTCACTTGAAACTCAGCAACGGCTCCCGAAAAAAAAAAACACCCATATTTGGTGCTACAATCGCAGCTGTAAAACAACAGTTCACTAAAATACACCAATGTTTGGGGAAGAAACACAGCTTGAAATGCAGCAATGGCTGGCTAAAAAACAGCCTTGTGCTCACTAAAAGGCACCGTTGTTTGGTGGCACAAATGCAGCTGGAAATGCACTGACTGCTTGGGTTCCAGAGTGTCATTTTTGGAATACGTAACCCCTCCTGACGCCGTGTAAACTGGCAACACGCCAATCATTTGAGTACGGTGACGTTACGATTGCACTTTGCACGTGTGCATGGTGGTACGGCGTTTTCGGTTGTTTTTGCAGATCCATGAACACAAAGATCGTTCTGACAATGTTATCAAATGAACGTTGATTTTTTAAAACATGAGGACAAGCATTTAAAATTTGAAAAAAAGATCTAAAACATGCCTGGACTTTGACATGCAGACTGTTTGAAGTGTAACTGAACAGAGGTCACAGTGAGCGCAAACAGACCAAAAAAGCAGCAAGCTGACCTTTGATTTTCAGTTTTAGCACACAATAAATGTACAGGTGTGTGATCACGCAAGAGCTCAAAGACTGCAGACCAGAGGAGGGGTGAGGAAGAGAAAAGAGGAAAATAGGAGAGGAGAGGAGAGGAGAGGAAATAAATCAGAGGAGAAAAGGAGAAGAGAAGAGGAAATAAGGAGCAAATGAAAGAGGAGTGTTTATTTTCAGGCAAAGCGATTTGATAAATATATGTTTGGTATTTTGATTTGCAATAAAGCCCTCAGAAGGCGCTGGATACTTCCTGAACCTCCCACACTACAGGAGTGCATAGATATAATAAATGATATTTATGTTATAGAAAATAATCCTGTACGACATATGTAAGACCTTTACGGACAGATTTTGTAGGTATTGGATAAATGACTTTAATTTGTTGTTTTATTCTTACTGCTATTCTGTTTTCCTCCTCCCAAAATATTTTACAGAACCTTTACATGCACACTTTATCTCTCCCAAATTGTACAAAGTTCTTACATTTTAGAAAATCTACACAGTAGGTGAAATTTAACTGCCTCGATTTAAGTTCTGTAGCATAAATAGCTGTCCATAAAAAAATAAAAAAGAAAAGAAAAAGCTCAAAGGGGACAGCGAGAGAGAAGATACTATGAGATCTGGAGGAGGAGACAAAAAGAGGAGAGGTAGGAAATGACAGAATATCTCTGCGGAGGAAACCGAGAACAGGAGGGAAAAACAAAGAGACAAGAAAACAAGAGGAGAGGAGGCAAAGATACAAGAGAGGAAAGGGAAGAGATGAAAGGAGAAAAAAGGTCAGGGAGGTGGACGAGAGGAAAGAGAAGGTGAGGAGAGAAAAAAAGAAGAAATTAAAATGAAAGGAGAGATTGCAGCTGGCTCAGATGCAAGGGGGAGGGAGAAAAGGGGAGGAGGCGCCCAGCCCGGCGCCCTCAGGGGTTATTGGGTCGTGGACAGCCAATCTCTCTCAGCTTAATCAACAGCAGCAGAGGTGATTGCAACACCGCAGGGGACTGCTGGGAAAAAAAGATGGAGGGAGGGGGAGGAGGAGAGGTGGAGGGGGAGAGAACGAGATAGGAATGAATGTGAAGGTGTGGAGGGGAAGGAGGGGAGTCGGAGCTGGAAGATGAGGAAAAGATTGGAAAAGGAGGAAAAACAGGGGTGAGGACGGGAGAGGAGGTGGAAGAATAGGCAGGAGGAAGGAGGAGGACAGAAGATTGGAAAAGAAAAGAGGGTGAGGAGGGAGAGAGGTGAAAGAAGAGGTGGGAAAACGATGGGATAAAAAAGGAGGAGAAAACAGGTGAGAAAATAGAGATGGGGAAGAAATGAGTGAAGAAGAGGAGTGAAAAAGATGAGTTAAACCCTCGAATGTCCTCAAATCCTAGAAATGTCCTAAAAATTGAGAAATGGGAGTAGAATCACAGAAATGTCCTGAAATCCTAGAAACGCCCTAAAATCCTAGAAAAGTCCTATGTCTGAGAAATGTCCTTAAATTTGAGAATTGTCCTTAAAATCTGAGAAATGTCCTTAAATCCTAGAAACGTCTTCACATCTGGGAAATGTCCAAAAATCTGAGAAATGTCCTAAAATTTCAGAAATGTCCTAAAATGTTAGAAATGTCCTAAAATCCTAGAAATATCCTAAAATTTGAGAAATGTCCTAAAATTTGAGAAATGTCCTAAAATGTGAGAAATGTCCTAAAATCCTAGAAACATCCTAAAATCTAGAAACGCCCTAAAATCTGAGAAATGTCCTAAAATCTAAGAATGTCTTAGAATCAGAGAAATGTCCTAAACTCCTAGAAATGACCTAAAATCTGAGATATGTCCTAAATCTGAGAAATGTCCTAAAATTTCAGAAATGTCCTAAAATTTGAGAAATGTCCTAAAATTGAGAAATGTCCTTAAAATCTGAGATATGTCCTAAAATCTGAGAAATTCTAAAATCTGAGAAACTTCAAAAAAACAGAAACATCTAAAATCAAGAGACGCTCTAACATTCTGGAAGCGTCCTAAAAACTAAAAAATGACCTAAAATCCCAGAAACCTCCTGAAACAAAAATACTCTCAACATCATCAACTTTCATCTAAATTTGTATTTCTGGGCTTCATGAAGAAACCACACAAAAGCCAGCAGTTGTTTTTCTTTTTTTAAATAATATTTTATTTTTAGGAAGACTCATCATTATGTGTAATCGCACTGCTAATACCATGTCTCTCAAATATTTAAAAAAAAAACAACCTGTTTGAACAGCGGAGATAAGATGGTTTTGTGGTCTGGAACAAATAAAAAAACAAAAATAAATAATTCCAAACAACAAAAAAAGACTCCAGAGCTGCAGCAAAGCTGTAGCGCCTTTTTTAAATGTACAAACTCTGCATAATGAATTTCAGATAAACACACACACACACACACTTAGAGCAAAACTCTTAACACATGGAGGATTATTAAATAAAATGAGGAAACGTGTTGCTGGAGGAAAAACCCGCCCATCGCAGACGTCAGCACGCTCCTGCTGTGACCTCAGTTTGCCGGTTAGTGAGTTTGGGTTTCAGAGGAATTTTAGTTTCGTCTCGCTGATTTGTTTGATGGTATTTTATAAGAGCCAATCACTTTAGCTCAGTGTCTGTGGGATCAGCCAGCAGCTCTTGTTAACACGCAGCATTAAAATATTCCCCTGAAAACAAACGCAGCTCTTTCAAACCTGCGGAAGAGCGCTGAAAGCAGCGACGCTGAGTGCGCTGCCGTACGCATCGCACTGCGGAAGCAGAAACATAAACCAACCAAATCTGTGCAACTCATGCAAGCATCGCTGCCGGGTACCAATGGTTACAGCGCATTTCCATTTTCAAAACATTTAACACAGAGGTGGAAATTTGAAGTACTTGTATGACGTCTAATGAAGTTACACATGAAGTGAAAAAGAGTTTTAATTTTAACGTCTCTCTTTCATCATGGCCCAATGTAGGACTGAAAAAAAGCTCCAAAAGTGAGACGCTAAAGGCCCCAAATGTCTTCAAGGAGTCTTTAAAACTGAGCAAAATGGCTTGATTTCTTCCAAAAACACGGGAAGAAGGCAGTGAGCAACTTTTTACTAAGAAATTACTGAAAGTTAGGAGAATAAATTAAAATTAAATTAAAATAAGCACACCAAAAAAGAAAAATTAATTAAATTTTAATTAAAAATAAATTAATTTTTTTATGTAACATGATCTATAAATATCTAATTACAAGACATTTTTTCTGTTTTGGGAGTTAATATCAAATTATCTTCCCAAAACTTATTTTCAAGTCAAGAAATTGCCCAAAAATTAGCAAGAAATCAGTAAAAAGTTACAAAAAACTAATTTTAGAAAGTACAAACAAAGACCAAAAGAGGCAAGAAAATGACCTTAAGAAAGTGTGAAAATAAAATAAAATAATTCTTTTTTTTCTGTAAAATAATTTTGAAAATATAATACAATTACAAGAACTATAAATATAGCTCTCTAGACATTTGTTTCCTTTTTTGTTAATATCAAATTATGTTGCCCAAGCTAATTTTCAAGTGATTACCTTTTACAAGTATTTATTTATTTATTAAATTTTCTTGGGATTTCCGCTCATTGCCGTCGCTCATTTCTTTCTTTCTGTATTTCTCTGAAGAAATCAGGCCAATTTGTTCAGGTTCCAAAGGGTTAAACAGTCAACAAGAATGTGCGTGCACAATACAGCGACCCATAATGCCACACCCTAAACAGGCCGTCTGCGGTCATTTTGACCTGAAAAGCTGCTTTGCTACAAGCTGATTGGCCAATTAAACACGTGACGTGCTTCACGTTCTAAAACCAGCCGCCTGTGATTCGACTCGGTTACGGGTGTCAACGTCACATTGCTGCAACTTTTCTCTTTGCAACGTGGGAAGGAACAGCCGCCGATGGCTGAGATCACAGCAGCAACACGTGAACGCAAATTTTGGGGCGGATTTTTCCCGTCAGCGTTTTGGTTAAGCGCATGTTAAAAAAATGAACATAAAGCACAAGTTCAGTATTCTAGTCAGCCAGTGTAAAAGGCACATTATCATGGCATAACAGGACAAGAACTGGAGATGAGGAGCAGGGTCAGAGGTCGAGTTACTGCCCTTTTTTGTCATTTACACATTTTTCGGGAGTGTCATTCAGACTGGGACAGCAGATAGGATCAAACTTGTGGATTTCAAGACATTTTCTGGAGCTTTAGCACCTGATGGCGAAAAATACATTTAATTAATGACTAACTACATTTCACATTAGTAACTGCACTGTGATCAGGAAGGTGTGAGGGGATGGAAATAAACTGCATTGAGGTTTAGGCAAAAACGGAGGCCATCTACATTAAAACCACTTATTTGTGCTACTTCTCTCCACATTTTGTTTTCTAAAGAACATGAACTGCATCTTGCTATTAAAAGATAATTCCAGCATCTCTGTAGTTTTAGGCTCTTTTATGCTTTTCCCGCAGCCCTCGACAGTAAATTTTCTGCTCTTTTCACGAGTATAAAGATATAATATCTGAAATAAATGTAAAAGCATTTTGTCTCATCCCTTCAGATTGAAACTGCGCGGCCTATTCGGTGTGTTTGCAGCAGTCAGCAAAGGCCTTTTCTGTTCTTTTACTAAATATGTTTGGAAATCAAACATCTGCTTTGATGCTGATGAATCGAAGCATTAGATCATTGTTGGTAATGAACAGTAGTTTCTGCACAGAATTAGCTTTGATGCTCAAAGTGAGACGACTGAAAGACGAAACTACAGACGTCCCCGCGCTGCAGCTGGCTGGGAAAATGAAACATTTTAGGAAACTGTGCCGGCAGGTTTTGAAATCTGTCCACGAAGTCTAAAAAACTGGAGTCTGATCTCAACCGAAGCCTGAAAACGGGTCAGATCGAGCTGAAAATGTGCATTTAACATTAAATAAATGTGCAGAGCGCTCACTTTTTAAATATGATACAAAGCTTTGTGGGGTTTTTTGGGTTTTTTTTTTAACAAGTGAAGCAAAAGTTTCTTTGGGGAAAGACTTCTGTCGTGCTTGTACAGATTTAAAAACCAGCAGCATTTGTTCCCATCAATAATATCAATCAAAAACCCCGTGATGGGTATCATCGGACACACTGGCAGCTTCCTTCTCCTGCAGCTGGAATACTGCGGGACGTTTCGGAGGTGTAAACTTAAGCAGGAAGCTGCACTCTTCATTGCGTTTATTGTATTTTACAGCAAAAACATAACACGCCTCCTTTATATTCATATTGATTAACTGAGTCATTTCCTCCCAAATTTAAAAATTGTTTGAGTCCATTTGTTGTGAGAGACAACAGTTTTCCCTTTTTCACTTTTTGAGTTTTCAGCGGAGGCAGAGGCTCAAAATGATTAATATTTCAGCGAACAAAAAGCAAAAAAAAGAGTATAAATTAAACATATTCATGAATTTGTACAGAAACGAACTTGTAAACCATCTCACGATACTCCGAACATTATTTCGCCCTGAGAGGTCCCGACAGCATACACTCAGAAATCACGCCTTCGCTCGAAGCTTTTCGTTATCCCTGTAAAGCACCAACACAGAACAGATGCAGGATTTAGGATAGTTTTTAACTTTAACTCTTTTGAATCCCTAAAGCAGACGCGTAATTCCCTCTAAACAGCTTTTTTCTCTCGGTATAAAGGGTAAGTTTGGCATTTTTCAACCTGGCCAATTTCTCGTTTCTAAGCACCTAATGGAAAACAGTTTTTGGAAGTTGGTCCATTGTTGAGCGAGAACGCTGCAGCCGGCGGTTACGTCCACTGAAAGTGTTTCTTTTTGCCACTGACAGGCTGTTTTTAGTGTCTGGCAACATTTTGGAAAGGATCTCTACAGCGACAGACCTTTTTTTTTTTAAACAAGAAACAGCCGCGATATCGCAGTCGTCAAACCCGCCAGACTGCATTTAAAGAAACAGTATTTTAGTGTGTACAGAACCAGCATCTTTTCACCTCTAACTGGGTGAATTAAGGGTTAATTTAAGTTGGTGATTGTTGGAACAGTTAAAAGACGAACCAAGGCGGCTTTTGTTAGTTTTATCGCGGTTCTGTCGCCTTTTTAATGAAGTGTGTTTTAAGATGATGAATTAACTGTTTTTTGCAGCGGAGTCTGGTGATTTCACGGCTGTTTCTGGTTTTAAAAAAAGGATCTTACTGTTTAACCCTTTCAAGCCTGAGCAAATCCGCTTAATTTCTTTCACAAACATGGAAGCAGCTTCAGGATAAATGACAGAAAAAGTAGCAAAGTTACCAAAAAGTTTCTTGAAACTAAGTAAAAAAACAAACAAAAAAAAAACAACAAGGAAATGACCTGAAAAAGTGCTAAAAAATAAAAAAAATCATATACTCTGTAATATGTTTTGAATAAATACATAATTCTAATAATCAAAAATATGAGTTATGGATATTTTCCCTGTTTTTTTGGGCAGTTTTATAATATATATTTCCTCTCTTCATTTTTCATTTTTAAACTTTTTTTTCTTTTTCTTTTCTCTTGTCACCTTTCTCCATTCTCTTGCAATTTGCTTATTGCCTTTACGTATGTTTTTGAGGAGAATTAAACCTCTTTTTTCTCTGGATTAAACGGTTTAAAATGCTTGTGAAAGACGTCTATATGTAGCACAAGAAAAACTGATGTCCATCCAGGTTTCAAAGGGTTAATAAGAAGGTCTTTCTCTGTAGGGACCTTTAATGTTGGTGATATTTAAATAAATATCTGAGCCCGTCAGTGGCAAAAATCACTTTTAGTGGACAGAAACTGACGGTTCCCTTCAACGCTACATTGCAGCCTCTTTTTCGGCTGCTCTCGGTCACTACTGGACCAATTTAGAAAACGAATTAGTCACTTAGACACAAAAACGGTTAAAAATGCCAGTCACCCTTTTAGCTCTGTGGTATCAACCTATCAGGCAGCAGCGTTCTGAGCAGCACCAGCCTCCTCCAATCACATTGCGAGGATCGCAGCAGGATGGGCGTGACGTGACGGGTGAGAAGGCTGAAGGAGAGAAGCAGCCGACCGATCAGATCCCTTGTGTGTGTGGTGTCGTCGTTATTCGTTTAGCACCAGCGAGAGGAGCAACAGGGTCTCTGACGGGGGTTTGCAGGGGCAAAGCAAATGGAATGTAACCAAGGGAGCTGAAATAAACAAAAATAAAACTAGTGCAAGGCTTTTTCCTGTAGCGTCGATGTGATGTGAGCGAGCTCCGCAGAGTGTCGGTTATTTAAATCTGGTCACCAAATGGCGTCTGCAAAACCCCAAATAAGGACGTTTTTTTATTTTAAGTTAATTAATATTTAAGTGCTGCTAATTTGTGCCTGGATGTTATTTTTCTCATAAAGTCAGGAACGTCTCGTGGTTAACGCCTCGCGTGTAAATACAATAAAACGAACGTCAAAATGATTGTGCAGACAACATTTGGTCTTCGTGTTTTCTCTGTAACCGACACTCTGGGTGCAGAGACGGTGTGCGTTTATGTGTGTTAATCGAAGAAGGCCTTAAGTTTCTTCACAGGTAGCATCGCTGCAGGAAGGGCACCAGAGTGTGTGTGAGTGTGTGTGAGTGTGTGTTTCTACGAGAGCGTCTGGCTGGCGAAGAAAGCCTTGGTTTCTCCGCAGGTGGGGTTGGTGCACAGCGGGCAGCGCAGGGTCAGCTGACGGGAACAGGGCTGGTTGGACTTCAGGTGGGAATGGACCAGGTCTGCCAGAGCCTGGACAGGACAAAAGACACACAATCAGTACTGAGACAGAGATGAGGACAGACAGTCTGCACCTTTACATGATGTTAGAAAAAGTTCAATTATTTAAAACTTTACTAAAAAACACATGTAAACGCGTCAGTACGACTGAAATCGGACTAAAGCGAATTTCTAGAAATCGGATAAAAACACCAGATAATGTGATTGGAGGTCGAGCTTTTCCGTCATGTAAACACCTCAGTTGGACTTAAACTGGACTCTGTGTTGAGTGTGTTCTTAGTCACGGTGTCAGCCTCCTCAGTGGTTCGAGATAGGGACTGTTCTTTATTTACAAATGTGAAAGGGGTGCTGCAAAACACGCAAGACATGTTTTTCTCTTTTACTTACTCTTCTGTGCCCGGCTGGACCTGAGTGACAAGTTTCGTTCTTTTCATGTGTGTACGTATATTGAACGACAACAAAATGAACATTGATTTAGTTAAAATAAAAAAGCCTCCCCCCCTCCGCTGTTAAAAAAAGTACAGTCCCATAACAGCGGCACTGAAGCTAACGATGTCCTGCTGTGGACGGGGACACAGAAGGACACACTTCAGAATAGATATCAGAGTAAGTGTCCACATACTTTTTAGTCCTTCCTTGTGGTACCTTTACTTTGTGTTCTTTACTGTTTTGTATCGCTTATTTCCGTTTTGTATTTTTGCTCTGTGTTGTCTGTAACTTCTGCTGCAGCTGTCTCGGGTTTCTCCAGTTAAATAAATAAATAATAATCTGGGAAAATTAACTTCAAGTGCAAGAATGTCTAAAAGAGGCGTGAGCTGATTGTAAAAGATAGCAATTCATCACCAAATAAAGTCCTGACATCAGCGGCGCTCTGCAACAAAAACTCTGATGAATGTATTTTTCTTTATTTTCCAGCAGCTGCTGCTCGCAGACGGCAGCAGACTGATGCAGCTCACTGAGAAACTAAAACCACACCGAGGAAACCATCCTTCAGTAACTACCAACTAATCATCCTCTGGATATTGATTTATACACTCTCTCTCTCTCACACACACACACACACACACACACACACACACACACGCAGACTCTCAGAGACTTGGCGAGGGGTCTCTGAGCGCGGCGGGTTTGACCAGCCAGCCAGCCGGGCGGTTCAGTTCTACTGTAGTCAGCTCTAAAGGTTCCCATTGATCTGCCCCCTTCCTTTAATAAACCCTACACACACACACACACACACACACACACACACACACACACACACACACACACACACAGCTGGAGGAGTCGACTGTTGTGAGAAAGGTTGCAGGGTTGAGGATGAAGGGAAGGAGGAAGGAAGGATGGATGGAAGTGAGAAAGGAGACGAGGAGAGAAGGAAGGAAGGAATCCATTTATTGACTGTCTCCTGCCTGGAGTTCACTTACTTCACAAAACCTTCTGCGGCCGCCTCCTTTTCTATTATTACAGTCCTGCCTGCTTTCCTGCTGACTTCTCTGCTCTTATATTTCTGCCTATTTTTTAAAAATCCAGTCGGTATTTCTCGTTATTAACATCTTATTTTATTTCCAGGCAGCGAAAAGCTTGACATGAAATGATTTGAGGAAATAAGCAGATTTGGAAAATTACTTTTTGAAAGGGAAGAGTGCTAAGGAACACCCCCGACCCTTAAATTATATTTATCATAATTATAATTTTTTAATCATTTTTATATAATTGTTACTATTTTTAGGTACTTTTCACCAAGTAATTTTTTATTTGGTATTTATTTATTTTTTTTGCACTTTTTTTGGCTAATGTTTTTTTTTTTGGTTGTTTTTTGCACTTGTTGCTCATTCCCTTCCTGTTTTCAAAAGAGTTCAAACCAATTTGCTGAGATTTCAAAAGTATAAAGGGCCAACATTTACACACAAAAAAATACTTTTACAGAATTATTATTTTCAGGCACTGAAATTTCCTTTTTTGGATTATTGGGGGTTTTTTTGCGTAATTTTTTTTGCACTTTTTTGGGGTAATTTTTGGGTTATTTCTCCTTACAATGCTCATTTCCTTCCTAACATGTTTTTGAAAGAATTCAAGCCACGTTGCTCAGATTTCAAAGGTATAAAGGGCCAACATTTTCACAAATAAACAACCCAAAAAACATTTAAAAACAAACATGAAAGCTGTACATTTTTGATTATTAGTACACACTGTTTTATATTTTGAAGGCTTTTAACACATTTTTTTATTATTTAGGACAAAAAATAAAATAAAATAAAACAAAATATTTCATACATCATATTTATTTTATGCATATAAATCTTTGAGAAATTATATTTCACCCCAGACACAGAATTATGCAATGTAAGTTATAATTTATTTATTTATTTATTTTTTGTAGGCTGTGTTTCATCCAAATTTTTATGAATGGGCGTTTTAGACTTTGCCCCCTTTATACATTTCATTTGTCCTCTATAATATTCTGTGATCGTTACCAACTTTTATGTCAATATTTCTGATGTTTGTAGAGATGAGTCAGCTCCGTGTGTGTGTGTGTGTGTGCGCGTGTGTGTGTGTGTGTGAGTGAGACACGTACCTTCATAAAGAGAGGGTTCCCGTTTAATGACTCAGCTCTCTTGAGGTTCTCCACTCCACACTGAAGACAAACAGAAAGACAAGTTGTCACAAAACAAACATCCAAACACAACAACCCTCATATGAACTTCATCAAACAGGTTATGTGCAAAAAACCCTCCAGATAATATTCATACTGAACAATATCCCTGAATTTAGTTCAGCAAAATGATAAATACAAACCTTTATTTAATCATGAAAGATAAAGATCTCACTCTCAAGAGAGGTGTGAGTACATATTAAAAAATGTCCAATTTAAAGTGTACAACATAAATTATTGCAAGTAAAATAATATAAAAATAATTTTAAAAAATACAATCATGCAATATAACAGAAAAACAAGCCAATTTCACAAAAAAATAATCATAAAAAAAATAAAAAATGTATTTTTTATTTTTCAGGCTAATTTTTTCAACAGCAGGACATTTTTTTGGACAATGAGCAGATTTTGGGGTTTTTTTATCATGAGGTAAAAGCCTGGGAATGAATGGGATTTTGAAATGATGAAAGAATGAATGACGTGAATTTTTTTGTCAAGCTTCTCACAAATGTACAAGTACAAACAATGGTGTGTGTGTGTGTGTGTGTGTGTGTGTGTGTGTGTGTGTGTCTTTGTGGCACCAGTCACATTGATTGGTGGTCACCTCACTGGTGCCTTTACACAAAGAGACAGACACACAGGAAACACGACTGCAGCTGACAAATACACTTTTGCCAACTTAAAGGAATATTTCACCAAAAAATGACCATTTAGCTGCTGAAGCACTTTGTAAACAAGTGTTTTTAAAGGTGCTGTATAAATGAAGTTATTGTTATTATTGATGTGTATCTCAATTTCTCACCCTTTGTTACACTAAATTTGTGAGGAAAACTACTTTTTCTCAAATGCCTGCACGATGAACCAAGAATCCCAAAAATGTGAACATTCTCTATTAATTGAAGATTTAGGGGCAAAACTATATATAACTATATATAAACTATATCAAAACACCAGTTTACAAACTCGCACAAAACTTTTACAGCATAATCCAAGGCCAGTTTATCTAGTTGTATGCTCAGTACTTCACAAACACACA